>NW_028185306.1:625162-627634 GCF_003343005.1 Rhea americana
GCCCCTCAGATTTTTAACGTTTTCTGTTAAATAAATCCCTTGTTATAATCGTTGTAGTTACAGTATCTTTTAAGAATTTTTTGAAGGAGTCAAGAGCAAAGGAGCTGAGAGATTTACATAATGTAGTCAGTCTTTCTAGTTTTGTTTTTTAGAAGCATAATGGCTCACAAAGCAGTATGAACCTGTTATCTATAGTGCAATGAGAGTTCTTATTGACTCAGGTGAGACTTAGTTGGTGTATCAGGTATTTCTTCACAGTGTTATCCCATAGGTTTTAACACTCTTCTTTTAGGTCTATATAAAGCTCATCCCCTGGGAACATCAGGCATTAAATTAAACACAGACAAAAATGCAATTTATATGCTTTGTAGGTTACCGGAGTCTGATCACCTGGTTAGAAAAAAAAAGTTTCATTTGCATGGTGCATGCATGTATACATACACAGAGTAGGGAAGCAGTATGCGTACAGTATGTAGCCAGTGTTGCCATAAATAATTCCTAGTGATATGTTGCATATGAAACTTCTAAACTGTGGATCTGGAAACAAGTCATAAAATTTCAATTGTTCCTCTTGTGAGTTAACTGCATAGTATAAATGAAGGATGGTTGGGGTGTGTTTTTGTTGTTGTTTTGCTTTGTTTTGGGTGAAATTCAGACTTTATCCTGCTGCAGCCATGGCAGACCAGTAACAGATGGAAAAACCACCAGCTGAAACTAACATCAAGGAAGTCCAATAGGCTGTCAAATAGCGCTTTGTAGACGGTGTGAGTTTCTTTTTGGTTGGAATCATATATTTGCAGTTCAAAGCTTGGAACTGTACCTGGCACAGTGAAGGAGAGACTTTCATGTAGCAGCAATGTCTTCTACCAGATCAGGCTAAGTTTCCATCCCGTCAATATAGATATAACTTGGTTTTCGTTACACTTTTTCGTTATACTATTCCAGAGGAAAAGCAGCAGAGATGACAGCAGTGCATGTGCACAAAGCCATAGCAACTCCAGAAAGTTTTCATTTGTCTTGTCAGAAATACTAGCTGTGTTTTGTTGTGTAATTCAGGTTTCCAAAACATATTATGTTAAACTGAAGGTCTCTGTATTTGTTCCTATGGCTGTCAATGGCTCAGGCCCATAGCATGTAGGAGCTAACCTCAAGCTCTGGGATGAAGATTCTGCAAGTCCATAGTGTTTCTCACTTGTGCAGGACACAGTGTTCTTGCAAAATGGTTACAGACTGTGGAACAATCTCAGCAGAACTATTTGTCCAAGTTCTGACATACTTTGTGTACATAGATATATATATATATATCTCAAAAGGCAAAAACAGAAGGATGCAAGTACTACTAAAATAGTCTCCCAAAATACTAGGCTGTATACATGAATTTTCCATAGATGGCGATGAGAGTTTTAAAAAAAACAAAAACAAAAATCAAAAAGGAAAAGAAAGAAGTTACTGTAAGTAAGAGCCTAAGGAGTCCCTTTAATACCAGCATGGTRTGTGTTTGTACACATGTGCTTAGGTCACATGGCAGAGACTAATCTGCACCACTTTGCAGTCTTGCTACTCTTTCCACAGAGATTTAAATAACCTCCACATTCAGACCTGTGACAGGTGCTGTCCACATTGCTAAATGCACAGCTACAAAGCATTATTATAAGAGAGCAAGACAAAAAATTACATAGAACTATTGACTCTGGCTTTCATAAATGCTCTGTAACTGTGAGTGAGTAACTGATATTACTGAAATCTTAGCTAATGACCTTACTAGGAAGAAAAAAGTTTCTGTTCTGAATATAGATTTCCTCTAAGTCTTATACAGTTCCATATTATGTTTGTGTAACACTGTGTACTTCTCTAAAAGTACTGTCTGCGTTGTAGGACACCAGCTTGTAGAAGAAGTCTATTTAAGGCTTTTCTTGAAAGAAATGCATATTCTGCGATCTGCTACTTTTCTAGCATTATTTACTTAAAGCCAGTGTAGTTATCATTCTTAGTCTTTATTTAAAGTAGGTTTACACCTAGAAATTTGCTCATACAACTTTTCCACAAGGGTCTCACTGCCTAAGCGCAAGGCCTGTACCTAACAGGTACTGGTGCATGCAAAACTGCACAGGAATACCTTGTTCAGGTCAGGCASAGTACACTGCTTATAAAGCTACATTGCTTCTAGTAGCTTTACATTGTGCCATATTGCACTGTATAGATGAAATTAGTGTTATTTTCCTTGTATTACAGAACACAAATTGCAAAGCCAAGAGGTTAATTGTATGGCCTACTTATTAATATTTGAAAAATGTGAATCAACATCTTGTTGTAGGAAGATTCCTGGCAGGGAAGTAAAGCTAGGGACAGTTCGTCCCTCTGGAAATCAAAATAAGTGGATTGATTAGTCTAACTTTAGGTATACTGACTTATGTATATCCTAAACCACTAACTAAATCTTTTAGTTATTGTCATGGATGAATGCTGTTACAT
>NW_028185306.1:628225-662902 GCF_003343005.1 Rhea americana
TTTTTTTTTTTTTGGTTTTTGTTCTTTTCTTGCATTCTGTGAGCATAGCTGGAAGGAGCTCTGAATACAGTCTGGAAGAAATTGATGAAAATGAAGAGATGAGTGTGCAACAGAGAGAGGAAACTGAAAGTACAAAAACCTCTCTCGGGACAGGAGAGGTTACTGCAACGCTAAGCTCTACTGAGGTACCACTGGAAACAGAGAAAAAAGATCCTGCTTCATCAGCTCCAATTCCTGGCAGTGTTTCTGTAGACAACTTACAAAGCCTCCAGGAAGAAAAACAAGAAGATATTAGCACAGATGGCAAGTAAGTACGCTTTGTGACAAAGAAAGAAGCATTGGGGAGGGAATGGGGGAGGCAGATAAAATGTAGAGTGCTGTTTCATTGTGGAGCACAGAATAGAGAATTGTGAGAGAGGAATGAGCTTAATAAGCTAAGGTTTCAATTGTAGCACTCTTCTGTACACAGTAATTCATGCAGCTTTTCAACAAAAACGACAAAGAAGTGTTCTGCAGGCTATTTGGTTTGAGCCTCCCTTTCCTTATTACCAAAACAGCCTGACCCCAGGAAAGCAGAACCTGACTCTAAAATATCCAACATATTTACTAGAGCAATGTGCTGTGAAAAACTGTGGATTAAATAAAAATTTAAATTTTCATTCTTAGATTGTAGGGGGATAGATAGGCTATCTCAGTTCTTCTGGACACAGTTATCTATTGCTTGCATATCTAGTTTTTTTCATTTTTGTTTTGTTTTTTCCCCTCTATCTTAGCCAGTTATCTGGACGTGCTTTATCCATCTGCTCTCAGGAAATCAAGTTAATTCTTCCTTTTTAAAGGATAAACACACGGGTTTCCTTAACCACCCATTTTCTTTTCTAGTGATGCTGTACCTTTGCCCTTCAGCATGTTGGCTAAACTACCCGACTCAGCAGGCCTCCAACAAGAGTTAGTGCCTGCTTGAAATGAATGCTGATTGTCTAGAAAAGTCTCATTGCGTTAATGTAATTCACTRTTTCTGTGTTCTCTGGAGCAAATAAACTGGCAACTGTGCCCAACTGAAATTGRAAGAACTACTTCAATTATTATACTGAAGCCAAAATCTGTGAATGCTGTATTAGCCAGGAACTTTCAAGGTAGTATAGAGAGTTTTGACTTGTATTTCAAGGGTCTTTTTAGTTAGTCCCAGATCACCTGGAGCTTTGCAAAAAGCTTTGGTGTTCTGTTCTGACGGATACTGTGCTGGTTGTTTGGGTCTGCCKGCTTTATGAGTGAGGAGGAGGATCAGGCAAATAATATTTTTGTCTTGAATTTTCAAATTTTCAGACCTGTTTTATTACTGGGCCAGTTTGGCCAATTGCTCAGAAACTGGTTTTTTCTCCACTAACTTGTAATAGCCTCTCATAGCCTATAATACTACTGAGCATCATGCAGTATGCACTGCACTGTAACTGTATAGTTTGGAAATTCCTTCCTAGAATATCAGAGTGATTCTAGAATAAGGACTCGCATTTCTCTGACACATGATTTCTGGAAACCTTTTGCTAAGTCAACTATTCTATATAAGATCTAGTTACTTTGTAGGAATTTTTCTTTTAATCAAGCTCATGGGATATGTGTAGTATTCAAATAAAAATGATGGTTTCTGTAGTACTGTATATTATATTATGACTTGTGGTTTTTAACTTGATTTGGACTTTATTTCTTTATTATAAAAACATTTTAGCTTGTGAGAACCTACTGTTCAGTGTCTTGAGTGTATGAAGTTTAAACTTTTTCTCAACAAGAGCTGTGAGAGTTTATGGTCCTGTTTAATGGTTTATTGGACACTTCAGACTGTGCAAGCAGATGAAGAGGAATGTTGCTGAAGAATTTATTGTTTTAAAGTGATTCAAGCAGATGTTTCAGCTCAAGGCACTGGTTCCTGATAACTAACACCTTTGAGGTGAAAAATAAATAAGAACCTTCATAATGCTGGCATTTGTAACTAGAGAAAATAAAAGTATCTTAAATGAAGACCTAAAAATATCTTAAATGGAGACCTAAGTTTGAAGTTCTATTTTTTTTTAAAAAAGTTGAAGTATTTTGGCCTTTTTTATTTACCTTTTTAAGTCCACTACATAATCTTTTCCCCAAAACTATACACACGCACACACATACAGTCCTCTTGTTTATGATTTGAGGACAGAAATTATGTGCACTTGCAAAATGTTTAGCATGCAAGTAACATTTGATGCCTATTTCTTTCTTGTACTCAAGATTTCTCTTGAAAGGAACAGAAAATTTTTCATTCCATTATTTAGAAAATTCTGCATTGCACTTTTTCACATGCAATCAGATAAGTTCCTGTGTTTTGTATAAGGGACAAAATCAAAGACATATTTTTAATGTTGGAGGTGTCAGAAAGAGTCAGGAGGTGTAAGAACACTTACATGAATAATAAACCATCACTTTAGTGGCTTTACTGAAACTGAGCTGTTACTGGCAAGAAGGTTGTTCAAAGTGCATGAGTAAACAAAAGGAGGGGAAGAAGGGAAAGGAAAACTGAACATGTTCTTATGCAGAAGAGAGTGAAGCTGCATGTCATTTAGGTATTTAAAATATCATAGCAACATTTCCTGTCACTTAAAAACAACAACAAAAAAAACTCTATTGAGTATTCCAGTGTTTGGCAGAATGATTCTATTTTGTCCATCTGTGTTTGGAGAATATTGCCAGTTCTCTTGCATCTTTTCTTGTGTTTACTGAAATGAGTGATACCAGCATATTTAATGTTCTGTTGTGCTTTGTAGAGGACTGCACACTAAGATAAGCAGTGAGCAAGCTGCATTTGAAAAAGACAGGAAACTCAGAATTTTGGATCAAAATAAAAATAATGGTGAGTAGTTCCAACTCATTTTTAATACTTCAAAACAAGTTTGAAGAGAACTATTCCTTTGAGAACAATGACAATTTAATACCGTCAGCTTGCATGGTTATAAGCAGATTACCTTCTTGTTTTCTGTAGCTCGGATGTATCCTGTGGGATAGGGTAACAAGAATTTACTCTTCCTTCTCCCCCCAGCCCCTTATGTCCCATAGCAGTAGTCAAAGCAGCACTGCAGTTTTGAAAGGCAGTATGGGGACAGGTCTGGGTGGAGCTGCGATGAGGGCAGCTGCGATGAGGAAGGTGGTTGGATGCAGAGGTTCTCCTGCCATGTGGTATGACATGGGCACCATGCCACAACGGAGAGGGAGAGGCCTTCTAATGTTCTTATGAAATTGCCGTGAGTTTTCTGTGTGAAAAACATGTTTTTTAAACACAAGTATTGAGATGTTTATTTAGAAAGAAACAACATCCTATCGATACAATGGTTTGTAAATTTCTCCCTGACTTTAGTGACCTTACTGATTTATTTTCTCCTTTTTGTGACATTTATTTTTCAGATTCATATTCAGTTTTCCATAGTCTGTGTTCTGTACTCTMTGTAAAACATAAGAACATACTGCATGAGTCCAGCTTGCATTTAAAATAAGTTCTAACTGCCATTTTAATAACTTAATTAAAATGGGGAGAAACATTTTTTTTGCAAAATGCCACTCTACATGATTATTTCTGAAGAGTGTTTTTTTTAACAATATTTTATTTTGAACAATTTAAGACCCAAATATTCCCATGTTTTGGAGAAGACCATGTGTGTTTAGTCAACTCCATTTAGCAAATGGAGTTAATAGGCCTGCTGATTACTTGGAAAACTATAGTTCAACATAGTGCTTGTGTCCATGTTCTCCAGGTGTTSCATTATGCATATAAGCTAGGTATAGTTGACAAATAACATTTTAACAATAAACAAAAGCCACAATGGTGTGAAACTAGATAGAAATTACAGCTTACTTAGTATTGAATAGTCCTTGAGTTCGAGTCATTGATGCCAATATAATAAACTCAAACTCATTAGTACTCTTTAAATGATTCTAGAACAGGTTTTTCTATTAGGTGGATGCATGACACCAGAAGCCTGTTAATGAATGCAAAATACCTGAGTAAGAATACTATTATTTGGCAATATTATTCAAAGTATATCTTCAAATAGATTTTAAATGTAAATGCTAAGAAAAATTAGTACTAGTGAGGAACCAGTTTTTGTGGTTAAATATGTTTAACCACATTTTCCCCAGTACAAGAGAGACATGGAGCTACTGGAGAGAGTCCAGTGCAGGGCTACGAGGATGATCAGAGGGCTGGAGCATCTGCCCTATGAGGAACGGCTGCARGAGCTGGGCCTSTTYAGCCTGGCGAAGAGACGACTGAGGGGGGATCTGATCAATGTGTACAAGTACCTGAAGGGAGGGTGTCAAGGGGAYGGGGACAAACTCTTTTCAGTTGTCCCGTGTGACAGGACAAGAGGCARTGGGCAGAAATTGAAGCACAGGAAGTTCCGCCTGAACRTGAGGGGGAATTTCTTCCCTGTGAGAGTGACAGAGCACTGGAGCAGGTTGCYCAGAGAGGTGGTGGAGTCTCCTTCTCTGGAGATCGTCAAGGCCCGCCTGGAYGCAACCCTGTCTAACATGCTGTAGGTGTTCCTGCTGAGCAGGGAGGTTGGACTAGATGATCTCCAGAGGTCCCTTCCAACCTTACCGATTCTATGATTCTATTTTGGATTTTGGGCTTTGTGATGTAAGTGGGAAGGTTAAATTTTTTCAGTATTCATACTAATTTCAGAATCTCTCTTTAACTTGAAGATCACAGTGATACAAAACTCCTTGCAACAGCAGAAGAAGGAAAAGAACTTCAGACAACAGAAATTACTACAGTAGATCTTAGAGAAAATGACAAGCTTGAAATTGACAGACTATCAAACTGCCAGGCATGTAAAAACGACATCTCTGTAAGTCATAGGAATTATCCACAAGTGATTCCAGGGATGCAGGATCAAAAGTCAAATCAAAACAGCCTGGATACAGTAAAAACTCAGGATGTTGCAATTCAGACAGGTCCATCAGAGAGCAATTTGGGAAGAACTACACTCAAGGAAATGACTGTTTCTCAAGACTGTGAGTCATTCAGGGGCTTGGCCCATCAACACAATACAAACAACCCCCTTCTCCAACTGAAGCATGGAGTACAAGAGGATGAAGAAATTTCAACAGAATTAAACCTTCAGAGGAAAGAAGTTACTCCTGAAAAAATAAATCATATAAAAGATCGAAGTTACAGTTCTRCAAATAGCGATAATGTTGTTTCACCAGAAACAACTGCAAAAATTCCAGATGACTCTCCTTTAAAAGGTTACCCTCTTTATCGACAGGACACCAAACCTAAACCTAAGCCCTCTAATGAAATTACAAGAGATTACATACCAAAAATTGGGATGACTACTTATAAAATAGTGCCTCCAAAATCCTTAGAAATAGAGAAGAACTTAGAATCAGAAATTCCATCAGATTATAAAGATCAGCAGGTATCWGCTCTGGAAAACTCTCTGAAGCATGAAGACTCCAAAGAATTCATAATGCAAACTGAAATTCCTCATCTTTCCAAAAGCRTGGATCATTTTCAGTTTGGTTCACAAAATGAACCTCTAGCAGCAAATGATCCACTGCACAGAGTGAACAGTATTTCTGAGCACACTGTGACTTCTCAAGTTGAAATTACTCCTGAGAGCAATCAAACAGAAACGGTGTTTTCCAAACAGCGTATYCCACTGATGTTAAGCTTGGATAATACAAATGTTTCTTGTGACACTCAAGACAAATCAATTGCGTTAAGTCCTGCAACAAAACCCAATTCTTTTTTTCTGCAAATGCAGCGAAGAGCTTCAGCTCATTATGTGACATCTGCAATTGCCAGAAATACTGTTTCTGTTCCCAGTTCTATTCAAAATGAAGCTAAGAATACAGACATAGGAAAAAAAGATTTGACACCAGATAAAGCTACTTTTCCTTTACATAAAGCAAGTAGTTTCTCTCCTCCAGCAGATGAACAAGATGATTACGAAAACAAAATCGAATCCTCCACCTCTCCTGTTAAAAGCAAACCTTTGAGTTTTCCCTCCTGTCAACCAGCACCGTTGAACTTAAAAACTCTAAGAACCTTTGCAGTTCCAAAGCCATATTCCAGTTCAAGACCATCCCCTTTTGCTCTTGCTGTCTCATCAGCAGTCAAAAGGTCACAATCATTCAATAAAACACGTACAATCACTAGCCAGGCAGCGAGAGAGGAGTTTCCTGTTGAACTGTCCTCTGCAACTTCTGCGGCTGAATTCTCCTCAGCTACCTCCATGCCTCAAGTGAAAAACGCTTCCTTACAGAACGTACTGGGAAGGTCACAAACTAGTCTAACAGATAAGGTAAACCTTACTTCTAACATTCCTCAATCACTGATCCACTGTGATCTCATTTACAACAGAGGAGAGATTTACTTTGGCTAGTCTTTGAACTGCTCTCTTATCGGAAGATGCTATATCGATACTGTAAAACTCTTGTGGTACTGAACAGTAGTGCAACATCTCAATGAAATAAAAAGAAATATTACAGTGAAAATGGTCTCATTCAGAATATTAGAAATAAGTATTTCTTGCCACAATTAAAACCTTATTTGAAGAGCAGAAARTTAAATGGAATCATTTACATTGCGTATACCTATTTTTATGTTCAGAGTGCTCAAGATTTGTTCTTCATGCTTCTGTGTATTGGTTGTATCTCTGACTTAATTCTGTGARTAATGCGAACAGTTTGGCTTCAAAGCGATCATGGCATAAGGAAGTTTAAACWGGGTGTATTGAGATTTTGCTGGCATAATTATCTAAGTGAGGAGAAAAAAATCATAATAATCAGCTAGCTTATCAGTATTGCAGATGCAGATACACCAACAACAGATATTTAGTGTTCTCATTCAGAGAACTAAAGTATTCTGTCAGAGTTGTTTTCTAAMTGTTATAAACAGCATGTTCATAATGAAAAATTGACGCATCCACAAATTCCATGCAGTATATGAGCCGAAGTCTGCTGGCTGCCTTGTATGTTCTGTACAAATCAGCAGGATTGCAGGATTACAGGATTCTGAGTTTAGAAGGCAAGAGGCGGTACTGTCCCAAATTTCATATTTTTTTATAATGTCCACTTTCTTTAAGCGTAGAAGCTAGACACTGATCTCTGTTCAGTAGATTCAGAATGCTGTCATGCTTGGTGCTCTTTCTGCTTGTGGCACAGATGCACTGCTGAACTTTTCAGGGTGGCTCTTTCTGGATAAGGTTTGGATGTCAAATTTTGATTCTTAGAGGAAAGCATAGTGAAAGAAATGGTAGAAAGAAGAAATTCTAGCTCGTGTTGGGGCAATGAGTAGTTTTGTCTAGGAATATGGTATAATTAGTTCTTTGACTACTTCAGTGCTCACAGAATATTTAAATATGACATAGTGTGGTGTCTAATGTGCTTATATTTGAGCTATTTGTTTATCTGTTTATCTTAAGTGTTGTAGGCARTATACAGTTTACAGAGCTTTAGTAGAAATGTGGCTGATCTCTGAAATCTTGAATGAAGCAAACACTAGAATGGTGGCATAGTTTGATATGCAACTTTTTGCCAGATTTATTTAGTTTTCCGTTTGTGACTAATTCAGATTAAAGGGTTTTTCTTCTCTTTTTCTTTTCTTTTATTTTCTTTTTTCTTTTTTTTCCTTCTCTCCCTCTCTCAATAGAAAAGCAGCTGTGTGAATAGTGAGCAGTTGAGCCAGGTGCAGTCAGGTGCTTCAACTGACCACCCACCCTCTGTCACCAAGAGACAAACTGCGATGATGTTCCAGCGCTCTGACCCAGAACAGATCCACCAAAGCTTGCTGGCTGCAATCCGTTCTGGAGAAGCTGCTGCCAAATTGAAAAGGGTGAGTTTTCATCATTGCACTGTAACAATGAACTCACAGTCTGTCCTTCAAACTTACCAAATTAATGCCTGACATTAAAAGCAGTCAGCCTTTGCATAAAGCACTATAAGGAAGTGTCTTAACAATAGGAAGAGAAATGGAGAAGAGAGTTTAATTTTGCAAAGTAACCCAGTAAATGCACATAAGATTCACACGTCCATATTTTCAAACAATACAAATCAAATTKGAAATCTTCCTGAAATGTGTTTGATACTTCTTAGTCGTCAACTAAGTCTCTCTTAGATCTCTAAGATTTGAAGTGATGTGGTTTTAGCCTCATGCTGAACAGCTTCATCCTAATAAGAAGTGAATCAGCTGCAGCCTTTTGCTGGCAGGTAGCAAGTTCTGAAGTTTTTTTTTTTTTTTTTTTTTNCTAGTTACTAGACTGTATCAAGTCCTTAATTCTTCTTAAGCATATTTGAAGCCTCCTGTTGCTGTTTGGTATCTTTAATAGATTTCTCAGTGTTTGTCAACAATCATGGTTAGGTGGTTTTGTATTCTTTTTTCCCCCCACCCCCTTAGGTAAAAAAATACTGCTTGAAGAATTGTTTTACTATTCTCCTAAAATTAACCTGTTCTTCTTTCATTGGGTAGAATATTGCACACTTAAAAAATTTATATTACTTCAAATTTATAACCAAGCAGTTGAATGATAGTCTCACACACAGCTTTCTTGACCCCAGCACTAGTATTTTACATTCTGTAGGGAAGAAAAAATTCTTATTGTAGAAAGTTAAAGAAATACAGTCCTTTTTGTTTCTCTTCCCTTTCCCACCTGCAGCTTGAAAAAACAAATGCTTGTGTGTGTGTCTTCTTCAGTAGGCCTTTGATTCTTTAGGGTCAAAATCTTTCTCAGTGGACATTCAGATCTTRGTATGTTTTGGTATTAGTCAGTCTGTTTCAAATAGGTAAGGTTTTATTTCAGTGCAGCAGTGCAACAGCCTCTCTGCGACTTCTAGACCTGCTATCCTTCCTATACTGAGCAGGAAGTTACYACCCCTTGGAAAGGTTATAAGCACACTCAAATAGTTGTTGCCCTGTAGTCAGTAAGTGACACAGTGCAATATTGCTTCTAACCATCTGTAACTAGCCAAAAGTCACTTTAAAACACAGAGTAAGAATAAGCAAATGCTGTATTGTTCAGAGTCACTTACAGGTCAAATCTGTCTGTTTTAGCAGAAATACTGGCTGGGCATGTATTTTTATTAAAATGTTTTCCCAATGCATAACTGAACTGCAAAAAAAATATTTAATTTTGCATAGTAAGTGAACTTTGGTTATTTTATGATTCTATGGGAAACATGCATGAGCATGGCTACTGTCATAGTAGCTTACAACTTTGTTTTTTAAAAACAAAGTTCATAAAGTGCTCCTCAGAATTCAGGAATTAAAGAAAAACTTCAGTGTGGGTTTTTTTTTTTTTTTTTTTACTTTCTAATAGAGATGTTCTCAGAGCAGGCTTACTTGACCCATATTGTTTTTATCAGTCTGGGTAAAAGAATGTCCTGGGAAAAAGAGAGAATTACTGAAATCTTTTTCACCTGCCTGCCTCCCTCCCTCCCTCCCCTTTTTGTGGGTAGATGTTCTTTCTCAGTATAATATTTGCAGAGACTGGGGTGGGGAGAAGCTATAATTTTAGGGAGAAATGATTAGAATGAAGATGCCATAAGCATAAAGGAAAGCACTGTGCAGTAGTGAAATCAGAAACAAGCTTAAACAAACAAACCAAATGCAATGAAGATACCGTTGAAATTTTGCCAAATGTAAAATTCTACACACTGTTTGCACTCTTAACCCTAAGCACATATGCTGTAGTGCATGTATTTGTGATTGGGGAAAARGTGTCTTGGCCTGTGGCAGATTAATAAAAACACTGTCTGATTTTATGTTCAACACTGAGAACTAGCAGTCCTAGGACAAATAGAAAAATGAAGCATTTTGTGTTAACAGGATGTGAGCACCCAAAAGTGATTTCCAGTTTTATTGGAAGGGATTTTTAAATGTGTTCACCTCATAGCTTTCACCATCATACTGCTATCAGCAAAGGGGTGATAACCTGATGGATTTGAATTGTGTAAGAGGTCTGTCAGGTGCTTGCTTGTCTCTCCCCTTTTCATCTCTCACTGTATTCTCCATTTTTTCACCTCTGTGGGGGAAGCATTTAAAACAAAAGATGAAAATGCTAGCATCACTAGCCGAACCCTTTATTTTTTTTTCTTGTTTTACTTAAAAAGTTGTCAGTATGCAGTGCCAAGATCTGTGGTCTTTTGTGTTGCAAATCTTTTTTGTTGAATGGGGCCTTCAATAATTACTAACCTAAAATGGATCACGTGAGGTTTCTTTTTGACCATTCTTCTCTTCAGAATATTTTCATTGTATCTAGTAGACTGTGCTGTGGTATCTGGTTCTCATGGCTATAGGAYACCCATAGCTCCCACAGACTCTGTTTGGATTTGTTGGTTTATGCAGCCTTCTTGAAAATCAGACTATGTCTATCCTAAAAGTTATCTCCTGGTAAGAGAGACATTTCCATGTCATAAATGAATGTTAGAAGATTTTATGTTAGAAATTAGTTCTATGCAATATTTWATAAAGACAGTTTGTTTAGAGTGATAGTATTTCAAGTATTTCTTTTAGTTGAGTCCATCTGCAGTCCTGCTTTAGAGATTATGTATTTATTGAATAGTTATGCATTGAATTTTTAGATAGGATAAATGTACTTTTAAATAATGATGTATGTTTCTACTTTAGCAGCATGTGTACTTTGTTCAGAAATCATCTCAGAGGTCTCTGGGATGAGGAGAATATGCTAACTGAAGTAACAGCAGTTCTATTTTCATGAACATTATTATATAACACACTACAGAGAGAAGAATCTTAAAAGTTATGTTAATATTATTTCTTGTAATTGTTTTTTCTTCTTTTTCTCCTGCCTCCAGGTTGGTCCTACATCAACCACTGTATCTGTCAATGGAAGAGCCAGGCTTACTCATTTGTATTCCACAGAAGCAAAAGCTAATCATTAGATATTATACCAAATATTTTGCACTTTACTACTGCTTCATAGGCCAACTCAATACTAACTACGAATTATTGAAAGTATAAATGCAAGTAGATGTTAATATATTTGTGTTAATTGGTATAGGAATTTCACACTGGGTCCTTTGCCCAGGAAAGATTATTAGACTATATAAATTATGGTAATATTTTGCCTTTTTCTCTTTATAAAGCTGACAATGCTGCTAAAAAGGTTTAAGAGAAGGTGCAGATGAGCTTCACTGGTGTTGGAATGAGAATCAAAAATTGTTGATTTCAGCCTTTAAGACTGAACAATATGTAGCAGTGTGCTGAAAGTACAGATTTCTCTAAATGAAAGAATTTTAGATCAGTAATTTTGTAATTGTGTAATACTTTAACAGATTGTATGAATTTAAATCTACCAAATGTTGCCTCCGTATTATTTTGTTAAATTAAATTTGTAATTAGTAGAAAACCTTAATTATACTCAATACTTTTGCTTCTCTTAGAAAACAGATACTTGGTTTTGTTCCTTCAGCTGAAGTAGTTGGGATAAGTATTTTGATTTTAAATCTTCCTTATTCCTAAGGAAGCACAAAGCAAATTGGGACATAAATTATGGGAAATTCTTGTACTACTTAAAAACTTTTCATAACAGTAGGACTACACAACTCTTCTCATCTGCTCTTTGAGTACCTGTATATAGTATTAACCTAGTATTCAGATACACAATCTCTTTTGTGAACTAGATATATTTTARAATAGTCATCAGCGTATAGTCACTCACTGGTAAAATGCAAATTCTGGTTTTGATACTTAACGAAATAGAAAAAGTTTTCACTGGAAGTATGACTAAAGAATGAACTGCTTTGGACTTYTTGTGTAAAGTATTTTAATCTTTAAACAGCACAATAAGAGAATTACAATGCATACTTGTGGTCTGAGAGCCTCTATTTATAAATTAAGCATTAGATACGAAAATGGGAGCATATATTAAAAAGAAAATGCTTTATGTTATATTTTAGCATGTATTTCCTGTCAAGATAATACATCTTGGGGAGAAGGGTGGAAATGTGATCACAATCATGATGAAATAGCTGGATTGTGGACACATGCAGCAATTGCGGGGGTTTTTGCCAAATTAAAATATTTTCTTGCTGGGCTTGATTTAAATAAAAGTAATTGTATTAGTTTTTATTCCTTAACACTATATTTATTTTGTTATAGAGACATTCTGTAACTCAGTTTCAGAAACTGATTTATAATTGTGCATTTCAAAGGGTTAATAATGGTTTGCTGCCAGTTTTTTGTGCAATAATCTGAAAAAGCCTATATTACTTTTCTAGTAGAGAGTGGATTATTGATTACAAGGAAAACAGTGTTAACTTAATGATGAAACCCTTCCAAGAATGTCCTAGTAAAAAAAAAATTCATAAATACAGCTGATGAACATTTGTTCAAACCTTACTGTTCTCTCATGTTTTGTCTTTTATAGCTTAGTCCTCTATAAATGTATATTACTGCTTCCTGCTCCTCCCAGTTCTTTCCTCCAATCAAGAGCTAATTCCAAAAGGGAACAAACAAAACCAGCATGGTAGTTCAGAAGGTCTGTTTCAGGGTCTGATTGTAAAAGAATGCTTCATCCATCGCTTGAAAAATGGGGAGGCGAAAGAGGTAGATACTTGTGGTTTTTTTTTTCCCTACTGGGGGGTTAGTTTTTCTAGATTTCACTGTGTCCTGAGGGACAAACTTGAAAATTATAGCTCTCTCCCAGGAATTTAATAAATAAAAATGTCGGTGGTCATTGTAATATTGGAATTCCACGTTTCAAACACTACTGTACAATATACTGACCTATGACTGTCACAGAGAGGTTGCACTGCTTAAGGAATCTCCTCATCACTTTGCCCACTTTGGGTGGGAGAGGGTTATGTGCTCGATTTTAGACCTTTGTGTTTTCTGCCAAAGATGACTAAAGTTATTTCACACAACTAATTTCATCTCCATGCATAATGATACAAGATTACATGACATTTTCAATTTCAATTGGACCTGTGGAATCAGGTTATTCTGGGTTGGGGGAAAGATCAAATAACGTTACTTAGTTGTTGTTTTCTTTGGCTTTGACTACAAAACTAAACTACTGTATATTCCTTAGTACCATATGTTAAAAGTACATTGCCCTTTTATGTGAACTCCTGAGGGCAAAACACCATGTTATGTTAGATATTCAAACTACAAACATTTTGCTTTAATTTTACAGTCTCTGGTCTTTGTAATTGAACTTGCTTGATACTTAACTGAAATGTCTGCACACAATAGTACTGTGAAATTGTTAACTGGGATTTTTTGTTACTAGCTGGCAATATTGCTCAGCAAAACTTTTTCCCCATCGTCCAATATATGCGTTTAAGACATTTTAAGAACTTGCTATTGTATATCTAATGACTCATTTCTCCTTATACTGTTTTATTAAATTCTACCAGCAAAACTCTTGGTGATGAACGTGACATGTTTATTCATTGTTTAAGGAAGAAAATATTTTTGCTCAAGTAATTTATCAGTTGCTCTAGTACCGGCAAGCTTCAGTTAGACAGCAGTAAATTTTGGTTGTGGATGCCTTGTGTATAGGGGAAAAAGACTTTTTTCTTGCTCAAGAATACAGTTTGGGCAACGCGTGCTACAGATGCCTTCCAACAGAAAGCCACTAATTATGCGACACAACTTATAATCTTCTTGCTGTTTCAAAGCAACAGTCAAAATGTTTGGTGAAGGACGTTGTGCAGACATTAATATAGGTGCGCTGTGACTGTTACGAGTTCTTTGAAGAAGCAGCAGGTACTTGTAGCATCTTGGTCCGCTTCTGTCTCCTGTACGGGATGGTTGGGAAAACATCTGGGATGCTAAAAATAAACTCTTTAGTAATTATGGATCATATCCTTTTAATTCATTCTGCAGAAGAATAAAATAATGACTACAGACGGAGAAGGGAAGCAGTTTTGCTGAGAGAGCTTTGTGCATCACCAGAGAATATCTGAAAATCAGTTATGATTGTAGGTTTTGAGGCTAAGGCAAGAACTCTCATACCTGAAGCTAAAAGATAYTAAACCACTGGCTGTTTCAATTTTAGGAAATCTGTATAGTAATCTGTGCCCTAGTTTAATTTCCCAGTTGCTCCCAATCARTGTGGGATACAGTGTGGTTACAGAACTTTGCCATTTTCTTCAAGAGTTGCTTGGGGGTGTTTTGTTTGTTTGTTTCTGGTTTTTTAAGTTTTGAAGTCCTCCTTCACTGGCTTCAGTAGTCCTCTTTACTGTAAATAACAGGGCAAGTTTCCTCCCTCTCTTCATATTTCTGCACTTTTGATTGCAGATATTTGTAGCAGAGTATACTCATGTCTCTTCATCGTCATGTTCAGTTTAATTTCTCACCTACTTGTGATTTGTGCCGTACGGTCCAAGATCTGTTAGAGCAAAGAAGATCCAAGAAGATCCATACCTTCAAGAGGTATGGGATCACAAKTAATAGGTAAAAAATGAGAATGCAGCATAAGACCACTTAGTGCTTTTAGGCACTTGTTATCAGCCAAGGCAAACATTTTCAGTGGGAGCTGCTCAGACATACTGAACACACAATGCAGCTGAAGCACAGCTGCAGAGAAGGTTAAAGGAATTCTGTTATGTAGCTATAAAGGAAGGATGCTGTTGAGCAGTAGGGTGGACACCCTTCAACATGCTGCTTGGACAGAGTGCGTTTATCAGATGTTGGACAATTACAGCTAGATTTGAAGAGCAGCTGTAAATGACTAAGTTGATGGGAATCACAAAATCAGCAAGGTTGGAAGGGACCTCTGGAGATCTAGTCCAGCCTCCCAAAGATTTCCTGGTGGTGGCTCCACTGGGGCTTGAACCCAGGACCTTCAGCATGTAAAGCAGATGTGATAACACTACYCTATCCCTCTACCCCAATGGTAGCAAAGCAAATAGATTTGGGTTTTTTTTTGTTTGTTTTCTCCTTCGGAAGGGAAAATGTGTCTTAATTGTCTATTATTAGATATAGTCTATTGTCTATATCTTAATTGCCAGTGTTAATGCAATATGAGGCTGAACTCAAAATTGTGTTTGGACTGCAGCTGCCATCTTCACAGCACATGATAACTGTTTCTGAATGCTGTGAGTGGTCTGAAGTTCTGAAGCTACAATGTTCTGTTCAGAGTCATCTTTACTGTCAGCAATTGAGTTGAAAGATTGCTTGTTACAGATAGAATCTCTGTTGTGAAATTATTTTGATGACAAAGCTGTTACAGTAACAGTTGGAAATTTCTGAGCATTTAATAGAAAATAATGCATTTTATGTAGATTATATCTGATTGCAAATGGCAGGTTGTTTTTTCTTCAAAAATTTTGTGATGAGGTATTTTTGTGAGAGGGAAGGTATCCCTGTTAAATGACATGAAACCTGTAAGTAATGAGAGATGCTACACTTTTTTTTTTTTTTTAATGCTACTTTTAGTTCCGTCTGCCCTGCAGGAGCTGTGTCCTGATATGTAATGCATGAGCTGTGCATCACAAATCTACACAATGTGTTGTACATAAACTTACTTTATTTTACTCCCTTGCATTTTATATCCAGTCTTCTTAGAAGTATCTTCTTTCTGTCTGTTTTTATTATCACCATGTTCTTACTTTCTCAAGGCTGAACATCCTTACTACTTAGTTCTGATCTGTTTTTCAGTTGTGTTCTAATTTGTTCTAATCCCTGAGATTTTTCTTTTTGTCAGGACATCTCAACAGTGGTCCTTCCAGTTTTAACAGCTAAGGTAGATTTCCCTATTTTTTTTTTTATGCACTTTAAGAAATGTCACTCAAACTTCTAGTAATACTATCACATAATATCTAAATTTGGAATTTAAAAACAGGTTTTGGACCTCTATAATACCTCATACAAAGTTAATGAAAATAATCAGGCTTTGATCTGTTGATCAGTTGTCCAATTTTAATCTCTAATTTTCGATATGTGAGATTAAATTCAGTGTTCCACACTCAGAACTCTGATACTGCACTGAACTGGGAATAGATTGAGATCGAGGCTGAACTAATTGACGTAGAGTTGAGCCAAGAGAGTGTTCAAGCGCAACTGGAGCAGATGAATGCTTCCTTCCCACCACCCAGGAGAGRATATTAGAACTGTTAATGGAGTTATTCAGAAGTTATTCAAGCTACTTAAGAGAATGAAATTAAGGAGTGAGATGGGTGAAGGATGAGGTAGAGGAAAAAAGAGGAAGTCAGTCGTCTTGATCTTCTGGGGAATCACAGCTTCTGTGGAGGTAAGCAGGGATAGTTCTCTTCCTCCTCCTCATTTTAGTGCATTAAGGAAGAATCTTCTACAGTAAAAGCCTGAGTCAAGGAATATTTCCCTCCCCGTGGAAGATTCGTAATGAGTTTGGCATTCTTTATCAGTTTCTTATGACAGGCAGTGCTGCTTCCCCCTCCTTYCCCCTTTTGTGTTTCACGCTGTTTTGACTCCAGAGTGCTACAAATGCTGTATTGTTTGTGCRCATGCGGGTACAAGCCAGAAGCTAACAGCCTAACTCTGAAAGCCTGGTGTCTTGCAATCCTCAGTCATGTTAACAGTGCAATGATGAAAACAGTCGTGTGCAGGACAGGCATTTTTCTGTGTTACTAAYAGTAGAGCAATGAAAGAGAATCTTTTGGGAAAGGGTGAAGAAAATGTACCTGGGGAAAAAAGAAAAAAAAAAGGCACACTGAAACTCCTAGGAAATTTTAACTGCATCTGTTTGGTAATTGTTATTTCAGAGTGACTGTGTATGTGTAACTTGGGGCCAAGAAACCACAAGGACTGTGTCATCTCTAACAAATAGATACAACTCCAATGACAAAGGAATCACCCTTTCTTGTATCAAAGTTGGATTTGGATGCAAGTTGCTAATTCCTTTGTRAGCTTCCCAGATTCTGCCAACAACAGCCATGTGATCATACATGTAACACCAGTGGTGACTGTTTAATGAATGTATTTTTAGGAGCCCTTTTGTTGCTATTGCCTCCTGCATGAGAAGTGTTTCTGAAGAATATAGTGTAGTCTTACAAAATGTAAGAAGGGGTTGTATTAACAGTGACCCAACTGACTTTCTCAGTAACAGGTAGATGTGTATCAAGAGTGGGAGGTTGGGGGGCGAAAGGGGGGGAAGTTTTTAAGATCARTAGAGTCGGACTCCTCCGGGAAGAACAACAGCTTGCTGATGGACCATTCCCTTGCTCCTTCCCTTTGACAGARTAATCTTAAATGTCCGAAATTGAGAGCCTTAATCTTTATTTTGATCGACTGGAATGGCAGGATTCTTCATATTATACCTAACAAGGTGCTACATAAGAATTAAAGATCATACTCCCTTAGTTATTCGGTGACAAAAGATTGAGATAGTCACCCTGTGGAATATTTACATAGGTATCAAACGCTCACTGATTTATGTATTTTTTTTCTGCATTTTTATGCAGCTATGGTAACTAGTTTTACCAGGTTATACAAACTGTTAAGTCTGTAAGTCTCCTAAATATCACTTTACTGGGGAAATCTGTAGCATCCTAGAAATGCTCCTTAAATATTCCCTCAGTCTTCAAAAAAAGAAAGTTTTGAATTAAACTTAAAAAATAGAAAGCAGTTGTCAAGTGTAGGATTCTGCTACTATTTTTGCCATGATCAGAGAATGTCAAAGTAATGGGACACTGCCCCTTTTTATAATTTAAATCTCTRTCTGGATTTTTTTCACATCTGAATTTCGTATTGAACTTAAATGTTGAACAAATGTAATTGTTAAGGTGTTTCAACATCTTTAAATGTGAAAGATCACCAAATGTTTAATGCACGTAATTAGATGGACCTAATCACTTTTCATTAATGAAATACTGTCACTTAAGATGTACAGTGGCTTTGATTAGACACATTCACTTGCCAAATGAACTAGAATGGCACCTGAGGATGTCTAATATGTCAGTGATTCGGAAATATTAAGCTGCTTCTGTTTCGGTAGTGTCATGGCTCCTTCACAACTACTCTGGTCATTTCTAAGATGTAAAATTAAGCCTGCTTTGATTTATGAATGAGAACACCGTGTGTTGTGGACACTAATGGGAGTCAGTGGTACTCTAACTTGCATGCGAAGTCAAYATTACTAATAAAAAACAGGATAATTTAACCACTGAAGCAACTCCCCATAAAGACACAGCATTAGTCTTTATTTAAATTCTGAATGTGAAATGAGATTTAACTTGATCGCAAATTACAGGCTTAACACAGAGCTGATGTATGAGTTTATATTATTACCATTGCATAGTATAGGATGGTCACAATGTTATTTTATTTTCATGTGGGTATCTGCTACCTGAATTTTTACAAGAAAACAGAAAAAAATTGTGTACTGCCTGTATCAGAAAACTTGTTAATTCTGATACTGAAGCGGTGGCAGGGGAAGGGGAGGGGGGGGAACACAGAACTTAGTGATATATTATAAATAGTGAACTTAAAAGTTGAAACATCAAGTTATGTGAGTACTTAGAAAAGTCTACTGGCTGACAGAACTTTTTGTTCAAATAGGAGCTCAAATCATTTGACATACTGAAACTTGACTGTGTTTATGGATAATTGTTTTGCACATTTCACTCAGATGCATAAAAGTGTTGTAGTTTTTTGCAAATGTCAAAGAAAACTTGGGAATGGAGAATATAATCACTTAGAATACAGTATGGCTGGAGAGCTGTTAACTTTCTCCTCTAGAGAAATAATTTGTCCTGTCTAGTGACTGAACAGAGCTCTTAGTCCTTTTTTGTCTGGGGCTGGGGGGATGTCAGCCTTAAATGCAGCTGGATTATCTAGTACTGTTACCAGTCTGTAATACAGTAAGTCAGAAAGCAAAACGCCAGCTACAAATAACCCAGCACCCTCTCCTGTACCACCAGGAAGGCAGTGGTTATACTTGTTTAGTTTTGAGTCTTCCCTTGGAGTACTAGGCAGGACTGGCCTTGTTTAGCCTATTAAATTTGATACGATCACAGCCAGAACAACTATAGCTAGAGGGAACTCAACAAATGCAATCGATCGCATAACAGACTTAAAGCTATTGTCAAGAGTGAGAATTTCATAAACATTTTTGATATCTCAGCATCTGTGTTTATTGTCCTAGGTCACTCAGTAAAGTACTTGAGGTATGTGCCATAGGTGAGTGGTACATATCAGTAATACAGAAAGTAGACAGCCTATCATAAACACAGAAAACAAACCCAAGTTTTAAGCCAAAGTAAACAGAGAAGCAAATAGCCAAAGCAATGATACTGAGGCATTCTAGTAAATGGATAGTATTAAAGAAGAGAAAAAGAAATTTATAAGTTTATGTATATATAAATTTATAAGTTTTTATATAATATATATATATTTTATATATGTTATATATATATATATATATAAAATATATTTATAATGTTTTATATAATTTATATATACAAAGAAAGATGGACATAGTATGGATAAGTACCTTTTTCTTATTGTATAGGTTCTTTCAGTGTTCCTAATGTTGCTATTTGTAGATACGTTTGAAAATAAGTCCATTTTTAGTCAGGCAATAGCCTCCTTTTATTTTGTATTTATAATCAAAGCATCTTTAATGATCTCACACTGATGAATCCTTTCAGAATTGTATACTATTTCTAGGCCATTTTAGTAGTCCTTCTTTTAAAAATGCTCAGGGAGCGATTCTGTGCACAGCTCTGCAAGTGCATATATCTCCAGTTTTTCAGTATGTGGCTTTTGATGCCACTGTCTTTAAGTGTTTATATAAACTACTGGAAATGGGATAAAAGTAAACAGCAAGTACAATAAAGTATGGTAGATACAAGTAAATAGTATTCACAACTGACAAAATAGTTACAAAATGGGAATCTTGATAGGGAACATCCCTAGGCATAAAAATGTGCCAAAATGAATACAATCAAYGCAGAAAGGGAGAGGACTAAGTCCACAGCACAACAGAACCTGCAGATGCAGCAGCTGTTGAAGAATAAAGCTGGCCCACCAGTGGCTATCTGCAAGTACTACCATACTTAGTGTATTAGTACTAGTGTACATTAACCACTGGTGTATTTACTAGTGGTTAATCATAGAATTGGTAAGGTTGGAAGGGACCTCTGGAGATCATCTAGTCCAACCCTCAAATGAGTGGCCCGTACAGGGATTGAACTTGCGATCTTGGCATTATTAGCACCACGCTCTAACCAACTGTTAGCTCTAACCAACTGAGCTAAACCTAACCCCTAAATTATATATTCCTATTTGCAAACTCAATTATAGTAAATAAACTACTGTAGGACTTAGAATTTCATAATCCCCCCAGCTATATGTGTGTTTGTTCACTCTCATTTTTTTTTCTGCGATCCTGTGTGAGAACTAGGATGTGATGGTTGGTTGTAGTCACATTTATTTGAACCGGTAAAGCAAGGACGAGACGAGCACAAACAAATTTACTTCACAGTTGCATAAGCATTAAAATATTTCTGTTTTAACATAAACACAATGAATGATCTTTCTTAAAACAACTGAGCTGATTGCACTTTTCTAAATGAAATACTCAAGCTAATAGGGAAATGAGGATAGGAACAGAGAGAGTTGCAGTCAGTCACCTTGATTAAAGAGCATGATGGATGCCATCAACAGAACCTGTTGCATTTCCTCAAATGCAAAACATCAATTGAACGCTTGTGTACTGCACGATGAAGTGTTATTCGGACAYACAAGTGCACATCACATCAGTGGACACCTGCAGTTGCGAAGTGCATGTAACAAGCAAAGCCCTGTGGTGTGCGAAACTGCTGCAGTTCTGACCTGGGGCACCCCAGTAACACGAAGAGGTGAGGTAAAGACTAAAAAAGTGGATCGCACAGGATTTCTTTTTTAAATTGGGAAAATTTAGGAGAAACACATACTACAGGCAGCTGCATAATTAGGTACCTTACTTCCAAGAACTAACGTACTGTTAATCCTCATTAAAAACTGCAGTATAATGGTAACTTGCATAGTCAGATGTTCTGGAGGAGAAAGCCAAAGGTCCGTCAAGCTTCTAGTGGCCCCAGCTCTTGCAGTTGGCACATTTCAACCATCTCTGGGGTGCTGAGGGCAGAAAGCTCTGAGAGAGAAAGTGTTTCTCAGAGACTCTCTCTACCAAGACTAGCGAGCGGGTGGGAAGAGGAGAGCGTTATAGTTTCTGTAACTCGTAACTGTATAACTAATCCAGGCTATGTAAGAGAGCTCCACCTGAAACTAGCATGAGACATAAGCACAAGCTGCATGCACAGATTTCACATGGCGCTGTCCTGCTGGAACCTGTGAGAGACCCTGAGAAAAGGAGGTTTGGGGAAAGTTGGCTGCAGACTATGCCTGAGAATAGTGGTTTTAATATATATATATTTTTGACTTTAAAATTTGCTACTCATTTCTTTGAAAAATGAAAATTTCAAAAAAGGTGAATAGAATTAAGGGTCTGCTAGACCATCTCCTCCAGGAAAGGAAATAGGTGAGGCTTTTCTTGTGTAACTACTACATTCATCAAAAAAAAAAAAGTGATAATGATGTGACATATAAGTTGCCTGATCATCACTGGGCAAAAATAATTGTTTTATCTTGAGGCAATAGTCTGTATGCTCTAGCTTTAGAACCTAATGGAATAATGGCTGTACTGGGTCAAACTGAAGGTCCATTTAGCTTATTACCTGACTTCTGACAGTAATCAGAAGTTGATGACTGGAGAAATACAAGCATGATCAATCTTCAAAAAATTTTGCCTCAGAAAATTTCTGAGCGAAGATGATATCTATGTATTTAATACTCCTAAACGGTTCTATCTTTCAAGCGCTTGTCTACTGATTCTTTCGACTCTTGTAAACTTTAAGCAGTGATGGTACTGCATGGCAAGGAGTTTCTTGGCTTAATGACACACAGTGTGAAGAACTGCCTCTTTTCTGTTTGTTGTCAGCTTCCACTTGCTAGCTTAGTTTTATCCTCTCCAATTGTTTTCCTGAAAAAGACGTTAATTTACCAATCCCCATTTGTGCGCTTTGTGTCACTCATGCCTTTATGTAAAGGGTGTGGCTGAACCATTGGCATTTAAGATGTGTATGTTTTTGCCATCATATCTGTTAGATGTCGTCACAGTTCATCGATATAAAGTTGTAGGTCTGAGCATGTCCCATGCTTTGTTTCTCTAAACATCTTGGGAAGAGGGTATATTCTCTTAGCTGGATTTATTTCTCTCCAGGTTGTTTTTTCCTTTTGGCATGTTMTGTAAGTTTTCTACTTTGGCATGGGTGTCAGACCATGCAGCAGAGCCTTCTTTGTTTGATGAGGGCTGATAACCGATTTTCCAGGGCAAATGATGAAAGAAGGCTTTTTGTCATGGTGAGTCACATGCAGGATACACCCACCTTCTGTACAAGATCAACAAATTATAAGAGGAGTTTGTGTGTCATGGTTTGTGTGCCATATATCCAGCTAAGTAGAACCTTGCTAAGTTATGTTTATTTACAGATGATCATGTGATGATTTATTCATCAGATGATCACATCTGATTTGCAGCTGATCTTTTGAACTGACCAGTGAACAAAGAGTTTAAAAACTTGAGAATGGGATACAAAGGCTGCTCARTTTACTGTGATAGTCATTCATTAGTTTCAATTTATAATAATAAGATTACTTTGGCAGCTAAAATGCAACGCTTTGCATGTGAAATTTCAATCCATTTTTCTGATGGAAATTTCTATTGACCTTATTTCATTCAGTGACAGCAATTACTTTTTGAAATCCACTACCAACATACTATGTTTGATTAGAATAGCTCATCTAATCTAATTCATCCATTAGCAATTTTCCCCGGAAATCATGAAAGCATAAATATATGTTTTCTAGCAGTGAGAGATGAGAAATGAAACAGCTTAACAATAATAATAATAAGAAAAAGAGCGTGCCAAGCAAACATTCATGCTGCCTCCCACCTGAGCAGCACGGGCCGGCTGCTGCCTAGGGGATGGTGAACCAGGACCCAGCCTGGTGCTGCGGCCAGCAGGGCAGGCCTGTCCCCAGTACTGGAGCGAGAGGAGCAGGGCAGGCCTGGAGACAGCAGCTACATTCAGCCAGGAATCTGCATCCCCAGAGGGACAAGGCAGGTCCAAGGCTAAGCWGGGAAGTCCGTCTGCAGCTCTGGGTCTGGACCAGTGGGGCCTTGTGGTGAGGCACAGGTTTGGTGTGACTCAGTGTGAGCTGTACCTCAGGCGCGGGCCAAGCACTGGAGCCTCAGCTTAAGTGCAGCTGCCCGGGAAGCAAGGGCTAAGCCTGGGCTGCGGCATCCCCGCAGAGCTCTCTGGAAGTGCYTGTCCCAAGGCCAGCACCCACAACAGCCTGGCCCCAAGTGCAGGCAGCCAGACCCACAGAGGAGAGGGGAAGCGCTCAGGGCCCGGACACCCGGCTCTGATGGAAAGCACGCCTGCAAATAGAAGATGAAGCCAGAGCAGCGTGATTAGATTATTGAGAAACACAAGCCAGAGCTGACTGCTGGACAACTCGTTGCTAGCCATTGCACAGGGAGTCTAACAGAGAGCAAAATGTGAAACATAGGGAGCTGTGGCAAGTTATTAATACTGTTCTGGTTCTCTCATCGCCCTTCAATGAACTGTGCGTTAGACAACCTGACTGTAATATTTTCACTGCATTGAATCACTATACTGAAGATTACTGTAAAGCATCAGTTAAATTAAAACTATATATTTGCATGACGAACACTTTTACCTATGAATACCACTATCCAGAAATCTAGAACAGGCACAATCCTTTGCCTTTCGTTCAAATATTCTTTGTAGTCTGACTTGCAATTAAACAGTGTTTTCTCCTGAATTATTTATGCTGATTATTAACTTACTTTGTATTTCAATGTTAAAGTGAAACATGTTTAACTCTCTTTAAATGAACTACCTTTGTAGTGGTATTTTTAGATGGATCTTTTGATGCCTTTTTAATGGTACATTAAAACTTAATGAAYGCTGAGTAAGAGTAGAATCCCTATGGAAGCACATATGGTATCTACATTAATAGTGAATGAATGCATAATGATGAGTAAAATTTCTGTGATTTCCACATGAATCAACAATGATGAGCCACTTAGTGTTACACTCAATTACATCATGTTTAATTTATGTAGCATTGTTTGGACATTATGTTTAAAATGTCTTTAGTAAATCATTGAGACTCTAATTGAGCCTCCATTTCTGTGACAAATTGCACTGTAAACATCAAATTCATTTTTTTACACAACAATTAATTTATGTTGAAGCCTGTTTGCAAAGGGTCAACAATTTGATATATTTTCACTATTACTCCCTGAATAATGGAATCCTAGTATGACAACAAATTACAGTACCTGTTAAATTATTTCTGTTCCCTTAGTTATGCAGCAGGCAAACATTGGAAAAGCATTAATTCCCTGAACTCTGGAAACAGTGGCAATACCTCAGCTGCTCTGTGTGACTGCCGCCAAGCAATCTTCCACTGAGAGCACCTCGGGCCACACCACCTTACCCATACGCACAGAGCAGGCTCAGAAGAGGTCTCCGCCTCGCCACCGTGCCACACCACCTCTTGTATATTTGGGAGGCTGTTTTAGCCCATTTGTGACTCACCTACAGCACATGAATAGCACAGCAAAGTGGACCAAGAGCTCTAAAAGTGTGACTGTGCCACATGCTGCCAGTCTGACAGCAGCAGCTGAAAGGCTGGGGTGGGAATATACCCCGAATGCAGATRCTGTCTTTTCATTCAGCCTTCAAACTGTTCTCCCAATACCTGTCAGAGCTTTTATCTGATATCCCATATAGAACAAGGAAGCCAACACTTATCCCCTTGGGGTGATCATCCAGCTTGCCTTGTTTTCAAAGCACTACGAAAGCCTGAGGATCCGCTATCTCTCTTCATCTCTCCCCATCTATCTTGTAATATGCTGAAAAGGGGCAGTTGGATRCCTATGCCCCCAGATGAAGGCTCTGTGAAAGGCTAACAGTGGCAAAAGTATCTCTAGCTGAAGCCCTTCACTGAAGTTTTCCATAGTAATTGCTGCAGCAACAGAATTTGGACTGAAACAGGGCACAGACTTACCAAAGGAAGCTAGGTGACACTGCAGCTTTCCAGATTGGCTCTACGTCGCCACTGGGGATACGCAGGTACCTGATCACAATAAAAATAATACAAGTAAATCCACTTTGTATAGGAAAACTGGAAACAAAATAATTGAAATCCCCCTAGCAATAGCACGTCTGTTTGGCTTTCACATTTCTTGTCAAGTACTTCCAGCAGATAAGCTCCTGACCTATCGGTTCAGTGGGTCTATGCTTGAACTGGCTTTGGAGATGTTCCAAGGTGTCTTTCTGTAAGGACTCATTCATAGAAAAAGGCCAGAGTTGCCTATTTTATTCAATCAGCTCAGAACAACTATCTGAACTGGACTGATTTTTGGCAGAGAAGATACCCTCTCCTATTACCCCAGAAGAGATCTTGCTTGTTGCAAATAAAGCTTGTTGCTTTATTTTTAGCTTCTGCAAATTTTCTGCACTAGCTATTCATAAAGAATGAACCAGGCACTGCATCCAGTTAATTTTACAGAGGAAATATTTATCCTATTTGTGTATACAAAATTAAAATACTAATTAGCTGCTTTTTTTGATCTACTGTAAGATTATCTGATAACTTTAAAGGCATCTAATAAGCAGCTGACCAACAACTTTGCTACATCTGTAGACAAAGAACCTTCTAATGATGACGATCATAACAGTAGCAGCTCTCATTTCTCTGGATTGCTGAAAAATGCAAATTCAGACCTTTAACAATTGCAGCTCAGGCTTTCATTGCTGACAGCAAAGTGAGAGAGGAAAAAAAAATCTTTCCATCCTAAGAAGCTGCAAAAGAGGCTATCAGGTTCTTTTTTTTCTTTCTTTTCTTTTTCTTTCTTTTTTTTTTTTTTTATTATGATTCACTTCATTCTTATTGGAAGAATATAAGTGAAGTAGAAGATGGAAAAGATACTGACAGAGAACAATTTAATTTTGTTTTAAAAAGTCCTTTTCTTGGCTTATGTTGATCATTTTAATGATTCTATTCTCCTGATTCAGGAATTTAATGCTGTGTTAATTTAATTCAGCCTTAATTTGAATTGAGTTAGATATTGGCTAACTTGCTGGCTATGATGAAAACATGCACACACTACCAAAACAGAACATGTTTGAGTGATTTTATATATATATATATATAAAAAAAATCCGAAATGCACTTCCATATATGCTTAACACATTTTAGTGGTGTAATTATTTCTAATTAGTTGTGTAGCTATATATATATATGTTTAAGCCTGTCATGTAATAATTATTTTTTAATGAGATGTAATGGTTATAACACCAGTGTGGTCTTTRGAATAACACTAATATAAGAAATAGTACAAGAAAACAATTGAATGTATGCTTTGAGCTACATGATAACTGTAAAAATAGACTTCACCATAAATTAGATTTCTTTGACTGGCGTTGTGGTTATAGTCATATAATTCATGTTTCTTAACTCTGAAGAAATAATGAAGACATTGTAACCAGAAATTGTGTCAATTTGAATAAATTTATCATGAATTGCTTTGGTTATAAAAGCTCCCAATATGTTATAGTAGAAGCCTATGTTCTTGCTTAAGAGCCAGCCCAGCTATCTTATAGAAAATCGAATGGGCTTTTAAAGTCTCAACAAATCACTTAATGCTAAGTGCTTTAAATGCTTAATGCTTCAAATAAAAAGGAAAAATGTTCTGAAGAGACTGAGCTAGTAAGAGATTGGAATAAACTTTTCTTTTAAAGCCATTTTGAAAGTTGACTGTTTGAGTGCTTTGTATTTAGATGGGGGCCTCTTATTCCATACAGAAACTCATGACATTGTGGAAAGCAACATCCATTTTTCCCTAAATTTAAGTTGTAATGAAACAAAACCTAGTCCATGCAAAAATTCAACTCGCTTCACCTACTGCTGAACTGGAATTACGTTTGGACTGAATGCAGCAAGYAATGGCTACTTCCAGCTACAGTACAAAGTAACTTCTCCAACTAAGATCACACAGGTTGGCAGAATGTAAATTGGAATTTAATTAAGGCACGATCTGATGCTTACAAAAAGTATAGATATTTTATCAGTTAGGAAGTTTCATTTATCACCTTTAATGACCTGGTTTTAGTCAGATTTCTTTCTTTCTCAGCAGCTTGGTATTGGCTCTAAGGCCTCGGCTCTACAACATGCTCAGGTCGGTTCGGGGACTTAAYGAGAGCTGCCACAGCCACAGGATGCCGAACTCTGAAGCTTACTTTGTTGGTTCAAACTTGTTAAAGAKATTTTTTTGTTGATGGGCTGAATTTTTACCAGCAGATGTTTTGCCAGATCAGATCGTCTGTCCTCCCACGTGTCTTTTTCATGTTCTGTGGCTAATTTGACAGAAGTGACTGTGCGCCTCTTCTCTACGTCCAGCGGGTACGTAATCCTGCGTGATCTAGTAGTACAGAAGTCTAGTGATGAGAAAGAATGCCAACTTTTGAGTCTAACATGGCTTTATAAATACCTAGATTTTCTTTGTGAAGAAAGAATATATCAGTTCCATGGTTTTTCTTGGATAATAGAATGAAAGTTCAAGTAGGTTAGAAATCTGAAAAATACATTGCTATTGTTTTAAAAAGTAAGGTCAAAGAATGTAAAAAAACCTGCATGAGTCGATTTCTCATCTCTGAATTCTCAAACGAGCACAATGGATTGAGCTAAATTCACAATATTGAAGGAGGACATTGAAGGTTGAATTTAAAAGGGTTGAGTGACTGTAATAATCTCTCTAATTTTAGAGGTGATCTTTGTACTCTTGCTTCCCATATGCTTYTCAGATATATTGGATATTAAATTTCTTTGAAGTCAGGTGCAAATTATTTATGAACTTACTCAGTAGCCAGCATTTTTCTCAATTTTTCATCCCAAGGCAAAATTTTTGTGAGACTAGTGAAGTTTAGAGTGCCACTGTGAGCAAGACAATTGTCTGGAACTTTATGTTGTATGTTATTATTCATGTCCTGTTTAATGTCTGATTCACAAATATATAAGGTGGACTAGAAAGGTTCAGTGTTAGATTCAAATGTCCAGTCTTATGAAACGGTTCTATTTCTCACAGTAAAATCAAGAGTATTAGAAAGAAAAAAAAAAAGACTTTTAAAATGGAGTGGCTACTAAACAACTCCACAGCACAGCTTTAATAAACATGAAATCAAAAGAAAAGGTGTATTTYTTGTCCAGGTCATAGGAGAATAAATCGCATTTTGGGCCAGACTTAAAGTTAACTCCTTGTCAGGAGTACTTCAGTATTAATACCTCTTATCTGTTTTATTTTTAGAAGCAAGGAACCTTCATTATAGTTGCAAAGAGCATGGCCTGATTGTTAGAGTACTAATTTTGGACTCAGGGTTTACATTCCTTKCTCAGCCACAAATTCCATTGGATCTTGAGAAAATCACTTAGCAAATTAATTACATTGTCTAATTTTTGACACCTAACTGAGCTAGTTAAGTCAGAAGGCAGTTCTCCCTAGGTTTTCAGGGTAGTCAGAGGAAAYAAAGACGAATTCTTCTGAGACAGTTCTCAGCACTAAAAGCCTAAGGTGTTCTTAGCTGACCTCTGCAGTCTTCCATCTCGCTCCACAGAAATGTGGGGCCTTTATGTTAAATCACTAATCCAGCTTGTTCTAATATCTACAGCCAAGTATTTTGAATATCCATGTAGGGTTAATTTTTAAAGACATTCAGGCACATAAAGATGCAAACATCTACTCATCCGTATGAAGGGAATAAATACATTAAAACGTTAGGTGCGCTGATGTTGTGGTAATTAAATTCATAATAAGTGCTGAGATTGTCACTGTTAGAAAGGGTTCCTGAATTACAGATATTTGCATTAATAACCTTTTAATATAATAACTTCCAAGTAGTCAGCACTATGCTTTTAAAATACGAACAATAGGTTGCTTTTTCAAAGGTTTATTGCATACTGCATTACCTGGATATAGAGTTCTTGGAAAAACTCTTGAGAAAGAGTAAATGCCTTTTCTCTGTGCAAACTCTGCAGGATCAATTCATTCCAGAGAGTACTAAATGTCCTAAAAGGTGATACATTAAAATGGTGTTAGATATGTTATCTCACAGTGGCAACACCTTAGGAATTCCACCTGGCCAGATAAGCATTTGTTTGTTTTACTTTCCATCATTTGGGAGGAACGTAATGACTCATTAAGGTTCACTGGCGCTTTGCATTTCAGAGCCCATTTTTCAAGGCATTCTACATTGCATATGCRCAGGTAGACTGATTTGGAAATTGCTTTGTTGCATCTGGGCCAGTCCAAATTTAGGGATGAAAATATGGGCTCCTATTCTAGTGATTTCAGAAGAGAAAAAATAATCTTCCTGTCATGTGTACACAGGCATGTATATAATCAGATTTTATTATAATTTTTTCCAAAATTAGAGAAAAAATATATGGAGGGATTACTTCCGRTCTTCTTAGATCTGAAATAATGAAAGCTACAATCCTCAATTTTGCCATGCAATGTGTCTGAAGTTATTAGACTTCAATTTTATTTTGTGAAGTCATGGAAAGTCTGTTGTGAGCTGCATGTTACAGAAACARGAAGAAATAGCATGAATGGAATTCTGGCACCTCAGTACAGTGCCATTTTTAATGTCCAGGCATAGCTGAAACTTCTACTCTGGGATGYTAGATAAGCTGCTGGACCAACAGGAAACTTATGCCCTTCTTTAGGGTGTCTAAACTGGTACTAGATGCCTATGTTTAGGCAACTGGATTGCTCTCTATCAATTTTTCAAAATACAGAATTCATTTTGTCTTTAAATTTCATTTGTCAGCTTCACACTGTCTCAAGCAGATAGCTGTTGGTCAAAAAAGTGGAATCCTATCTTACTTGGGACTGACCAGATATGTTATTTACTTTTTCCCAAAATAACTTCACATCTGCTTTCCTCTTTGCTCATATGAGGAGACTCTTACCGTGCTCTGTTATGAGACTACTGCTTCGGCATCCTTGCTGGCAGCCCAGACACGACTGAGACTTAAGAGTGGCAAGGCTGTGTTTGTGAAGTCACATTTTCAYTCTACATTCCTTGTTTTCTTAATGTTCGTATTTTGCTCTTCCCTGCACACAATGACTGATGTTAAAGGATCATGAATCTGTCTTTCCAATAGCTACGGAAATTGAACTGCTGTGTTCTGATGAACACATGCAGCACTGGATAGCAGAGTCACACACACGCTCCCCTCGGTGGCAAGGATATGTTTGCGTGCAATATTCTGAATGATGTTCTTTGGCGGTGTTCCAGAAAAAATGATGGCAAAAGGTATCCGTAGCTCTCTGCTGTTGTGAAACACCACATTTTAATTTAACAAGGTATTTTATCAGCTATGCAATGTTTCAAGTTATCTATTCTTCATATTAGTTATTTCAGAGTACTTGATAAAGCATTAATTATCACAAATACTTACAAGGGACTAAGTTGGATTACTGGAAACTTGTTGCATTTGAACTACCTAAAAAAGCTGAGACTAGATAAGAATGACACATTGTTGGATCTAATGATGCTTRTGTACAAGTGCAAGTACTCTAGAGACTTGCACACTTAGGATTTACCTTCAACATTTCTTTATGATTTTATGATAGCTTTATTGGGACTGAGTGTAAGTGACTTCAGGTGAGTGCAGACAGTKTAATAAGAGCAGGGAAATGCATTAATTTCCCTCCATTACAATACTATCATTACAAATATTTGACACTGCTAAGCCAGTTCAAATTCCCTAAGACCTGGCAATGTACTTCCACAAATAACCACAGCAACATGCACTTCATCCATTAGAAGACTGGTTCTAGTCTAGTAGATTTAGACCCATTAGATGAAGACCTAGGCACTGATTAATCCATATGTATGTCCATAATCCATTTATAAATACTCATCCTGGACTACAGTAGTTCTCTATCACTAGGAAAGAATTTCTTGCCTGAAGAAGTTCAAGGCTGGTCAGTGTAGATCACGTCACCCAATATACAGCTCATTATAGTCACTGTCGAATGATCGAGCTCATACTGCCTTAGAGCGAGGCAGCAGAAGCCAGTAACTCATGTTGCCTGACCTGCCTCTCTCAGACCTTTCATGCCGCCCAGTCAACCCTACACTGAACCTAATTATTTGTTTTTTAGCTACAAAGACTTTTTTCAGAAATCGTAAGCTCTTCTTTTGACTTGATTGGCTCAAAGAGTATCGTTCTTATTCTCAAAACCCTGCACAGAATTTAATTCTGTTTTTGTATTAAAGTCCAAGGGAAAATTCCAGCAGGGGGACGTTTCAGTCTGAGGGCAAAGTTTTCACAGAGAATCACAAAACTTGCTATGGGAATAGCAATCACTGTTATCAAGGCTGGTTATAACATCCCTTCCTGTATGCGCATTTCTTATGAAAGTACACTAAAGTATGCATGCTTTCTGAGGGGRAAAAAAATCCCAAACCCACCCAAACAACAACAGAAAACACTAGTGCAGTTTCCTTCTTAACAGCAAGTGAAAAAGAGGAAAAYGACGTCACAGGAAGCACCACAGTGAGCCCGTGCTGTGGTTGACGTAGGTCCAYGCAGAGCCTGGGCCTACAGATTACAGATTAATAGCAGCTTCTTGAAACTACTGGAAGTGGCTGTACTCATTTCAGAATTTTTTCCCTATCTCCAATAAAAGACACGTTTTAACTGTAATTCCAAACTTATGTTCAATGTGAACTATGTAAATACACAAAACTCCTCACAAAAAAAAACAACCACAAATAATTTTCAAGGAGTTATCCACTACTGCCAAAAGATTAGTGATCTCTCTACTAATGTTCTTATGATAAATCTGTCTCTCTTGAAGCACTACCAAACAGCTGGGTCAGTTTTTAAAGTTAAAAATTGGCTTTTGAATATGCCCAAGGAGGAGCAAACCACAAATTTATTTTTTAAAGATGATCCTCTGATTACATTTGATGTAATTTACTTCAGGGTGCTTGTTAGAGAAAATATTGAATTGGGAGAGAAAAGATTTGGCTTGTTCATAGCCTTGTAATGGAGACAGTGACTATTTCTGTGTCTTGCTCTACCTAGTACTTCAGTGGTGGTAATTATTTTCTTGTTACTGTGACCATGACATAAAATGGTGTAAAGATAGGTTATTATTTCTATTAGTGTAACTATCTTTAAAAATGATAATTAAACTTTTCATGGTCAAACCATTATATGTAGAAAACCCTCTTCAAAAATATCTTGATTAAAATATGGAGGGGATGTGTGGAAGTGTGAAATAAAACACCAAACAACCCCGTCCACCATAGTTTTCAGAAATAATCATAGACAGTTTGTATTTTTTAAACCTTCATTCTGTCAGTAATAACTATGACAGTTTATTCTAATTAAAGGCAGCATTTTGTCACATTGATCAAGTTCTGTGGTTCTAAATAATGCACAAGCTTTTGAGAACTAGAAAGCTTATTTTTTGCTGAAAGTGCAGTGCATACTGAATAGCTCGAATATGTTGATTTTTTTTTTCAATGCATATTTTTAATTCTACTTGATAAACATCCGGACCTGACTAGGGTCAATGAAGATTTCAAATTAAAAGAAAAAACAAGTTTATTGAGTTGGGATTGAAGAATGCTCAGAAATTTAATTTTAGAGAAATTAAGTATTAGATTGAAGACTGTTGTGCTGGAGCAGCATAGCAAGTATCAAAAAACAGTCTAGGCAGCTTAAGTGTATTCATAATAAAAATGAAGCCAAGCAACAGTTCAACAAATATTTTGATTTCAGGACTTAACCAAAAATCTGCCCTTCTAATCCTAGCATCTTTAAGTGTTCAGAGAATACTAAGAGTTTGTACTGGTTCAAAGAAAGAATTAAAAAAGGTTACTCTTGAATGGAGTCTAAATCAAATGCTCTCAGGTATCTTTAGTCAAGCTCAGTCAATCTTTCTTATCCTTTCAGTTGTTTGAAAAGAGAGAGATGGTAGTCAGGTAGTTTCAYGTTCTCAAATATGCAGTGCTTCCTATGCTGCACTGGAAAAATCACTCAGGTCTTTCTGTGCTTCAGTTTTCTAAGGTATTTTCTGATACAGTGCTCCTCCATACAAGACACTGTATGCATAAGCATCAGGACAGGCTATGGGAAGTCATRATTCATAAAAAAATTTCATTCAATTATTTTCTTAAAATTGTTAATTATTACATTCAGTGAAATTATAATGGCATAATTTTTTTTGTTGCTCTTTCCTACAAGGGACTCTTTTTGCTGTCATGATTCAGTAAAATCCTAGCAGTTATGYTGAAACATACAAATACTTAATGTATTTGCTAATTATTCCTACTAAATGTGGTTATTACTTGCTTGCTATTTTAATACAATTACATGACTAAGCAAAAGACACAAAAACGTACCACCTATGTCAGGTTACAACTATGTAACAACTTGCACAGACTGGGTGAAAAGTCAAAATATATTTTCTTTTCAYGGCTGAACTTTTTAATGCTGATTCATATCAGCATACAATCGCCACTTCTCGTTCTACCTGSAACTCCTGCACCATTTTCCTTTCCTTCTGTTCTTTTGAAGAAAGTTTAACAGGATAGATTTACACCAGTGAATCAATTAGACAAAAATCAGTGGTCTGGCCTGTGCAAATGTGTAAAAAGATAGCCGTTAGCAAGCAATGAATAAATCTAATCAATCAGCAGACGCTATAATATTCCTGATATGTTTGCCAGTCTTTGCAAGAATTCTTAATCTACTCGTGCTCGTCAGCTGTTAGTAAAACAGAGAATGAACTGTGTAGAGGATGAGGAATCCTTATTTTCCATTGAAAGTAAATGTCCTGCAAAATCATCTGTAACTCAGCTAAAATTAAAACCATGAGTGTTGCTTCTATTTTACAAAAATCTTTCTCCATAATTGAAATTTTGTCTATGTGAGGATTTCTTCAACGTGTTCAAGGACACAGCAAAACACATTTACCCCCAGCCATTCGGTATCCTTGAGTCTAACCTCTCAGTCGCCGTCTCCGAGCAGGCCAAGCGCTGCCGGGTGGGTGTTTGCGCACGGCCGCTTTTACCGCCGGCTTGAACAGTGCGCGGCGCCGCCGGCGGCCGCCCGAGCCGGGAGCGGCCGCCCCGGCCAGCGCGAAGAGCGGGCGGCAGCCCGCGCTCCCCGGGCACAGGCGCCCCGCGGTGCGGCAGCGCGGTGCCGGCTGCGCGGCCAACCCGGCGTTTCCGCAAGCTGGGTGCGTGGTGGGCAAACAGCCCTCTCCTCCTTCTCCTGCTCCTTCCCCCGCCCCTCCAGCCCCGTTCATGCCTTCTTTCCCCGGGGCATAACCATGAACCCCCGGCCTCACGGCAGCCCTGCTAGTGGCCGCGAAGGCGCTCAGGACGCTCGCCTGCTCCACGGGGTAAAACGTTACCTCTCCGGTCAGGCGCCGGGGCCGAGCCGCACGGCGGGGCAGCGTCCCGGGGCAGGACCGTTAGAGCCGGCTGCGAGGGCGCGGGGCGGTGTCGCCCCCCGCCCCCCTTCCCTCTCCCCGCCCGGCG
>NW_028185306.1:663553-733084 GCF_003343005.1 Rhea americana
GCCCGCAGCTGGGAAGTTGCCTGGCGGCGCGGCGGGTGGTGAACTTCGCGGTGAAACACATGGCGCGGGGAGGAAAGTGCAGCGCTTGCAGCCGGGAGGCCGGGGGTGCGCTCAGTCCAGGCTTAGAGCCCCGAAATAACGCGGTAAAAAGTTGTTCCGTGGAGCGGTGCCAGAGAAGGTTTTTTTGTGGAACATCCGCKGCTGCGGGTGTGCCCCCCCCCCTTTTCTTTCACCTCTTCTTTTTTTTAGTGGTTTCCCAGTTTGAGGCGAAAAGAGACGACGTTGCCTGTCCTGCCTTGTCACACCGCGCCGCGCCACTACCCCCTTAGTACAGGCGCTTGCTTGCAGCGCTTGTCAGCTAAGCTGCTGCACAGCGAGCGCTGCCGCCGTGACTGCTGTGCAGCAGCTGTCTTTACCTGCTAGGCTGTTCTTAAAGGTGTTGATTGGCTTTTTAGTAGCGGGAGCTGTGAGCTAGGCGTTTTATGAAGTGTCTGATCAGTTTTGGTAGACTGAAGTTTAGGAAATCTTAAAGATGCTGCACACAGTGTTTTTCACCCCTCCTTAACACTAAATTTCTCCTCAAATGGATGTTCTGTGAGGATTTCCAGGAAGAAAAGTAGCTTCCTTCTGCATCAGTAYTTTATTTTGAGGTTTTCAACCCTTTTGTCATACTGATTAGCATGTGAAACCTAGAATGATAATTGTGAAGGTAATAAGGATTAACCTTGGAGCCATCAGCTCACACATATAGAAAAAAACTAGAAGTATTTTGGCCAACTCAAATCGCTTTGCGTTATTTTGGCTTGTCGATCATTTTGACCCCTGATTCAAGGGGAGGGGAGAGTGTACATTTGTTTAACATACAGCTGTGATGTATCTATGATTCTATGATCTGGGAAGTATTCCTGAGAAATTATATGCATCCACTGTTGGATGTATACATAGGAACTGGTTTGAACAGAGGGGCAACAAAATATTTACTAATGTCTTTAGGAACCAATATAAATATATCCATGCTCTTACTCTGCAAAGACTTGCCATTATTCAAACAACTTTAAATCCAGAGCTGAATATTTGGATTGGTTTCAAGTAGTATTAAGCACTGTGTGTTAAYAGACTCAGGCTATGATTAAAAAAAATAACTGCACAAAAAACCTAATTACTGCATCCTYAGGTATTGTGCTATTAGTGCATTATAGTTGTTTTATTGTAATTTTAAATCACTTGATATTTTATGTATCGTGTTGAAATAGGAGAAAAAAGAAAGATATTTTGGAGATCCCATCAATTCCAAATCCTTTTCCTGAACTGTGTTGCTCTCCATTTGCATCAGTTTTGTCAGCCAGCCTGTTGCCCAAGGCAACTTCAAGAAAAAAACAGGTAAGATTTATAAATTGATATCTGAAAAATACTAAATTGGTTTTACAAAGGCTTGAAGAAAGCCTCAGTTACCTATTAAAATATTTTTTTAATGACGATATACCTTATATCCACTATTGGGTGTAAAATTTTCTCTGTAGGTATCAGTGATGATGAAAAATGAGGTTTGGAATCTGTGACTGAAGATATGACTGTTCTTTCAGAGAGTCTACATGTGACTGTATAACTTGTTCTGATGAAGTGGAACCACAGGCAGGCAGTACGTTGCATCCTTAGATGAAAAATTAATTTATTGTAAGGAAGATTTTAATGGTTAGCGAGCAGCTGCTTTTATGTGAAGATCTAATTTTGCTAGTACAATTGAAGAAATGGATAAGGAGCAGATGCACATGGCTCAAAATACAAAATACAGGTATTTTGTATGCATGTGTGTATATAGATCTGTAGCTGATCCTACTGTGTCTATATAGAATATAAATAATAAAGAATACATTCAACTGTAAGCCAAGGGAAATTCTGAATGGAAAGCCAGACTTAGCAGCATTCTTTTTAGTTTTGTTCACATGCAGTATGTTTGTTGTCCTGAGCAGGGGTAGAGGTTAAAAAGGATGAGTTTCCAATTAATGGAAATCACTGTTCTTAAATATGTTTCACTCCTTAAAAGCTGACTGTCTCATTTCTCTCTTCTATTTTAAGACTGTAAAGAATTTTGACAAGGAACACACGGGATTAAGGGTACTGCCTCCTTCACATTCTCTTTTCTGGTGGTCTGCGAGATCTGTTTGAACAGTGATATTGGAGGTGTAAGAACTTAAGAATGCTGCTGTTTATTAATGTTTAGATTTGCATCAAGAAATTGTGTGGAAGCTGAAGTTTCTTGCAGTTGTATTAAATTTTCTGAAGCTGATGAGCTATGGCTGTTCTTGTGCACCTGCTATAATGAATAGATGCTAGAGGCTTTATTAGCATATTTCTGAGTTGGCACATTAGTGAGGAATTTATTTTCCCTCCTGTGGAAAAACAGGTACCTGTTTGGAAAACTCCACTAGTTTAAGCCTTCTACTTTGCTATATTTTGTATACTCTCTAAAAATAGCTACGGTGTCTTTCTGGACTATTACTGCTTTTGCTACTAAAGTTCTTTCCTGCAACARCAAAACTACTTTGAAGTAATTCTGGTCAGTCTGTACCACTAATGCAGTGCAGTCATGCTGATTTCATGCTCAGGGAAGATAGAAGCATTGATTATCTATTAGCTTCAGCAGCAGAAAAAACACTGAATTGGTAATACTATCTTTGCAAACATAGGGGCTAGAAGTCACATTTTAAAAATTAGTTTAAATTACTTATTTTGCTTGTTTGAATTGCACTTACTGTTTTAATCTTCATGCTTGCAACTGGGGAACAGATTTTCCAAACATGATTTAACACACAAAGGTCAACTCTTTGCTTTTATGGTCCATTGTGTTTAAAATTACTGACTTAATCACTTAAGTCAGCTAAATGTAAGCTTCAGTCTCTCCAAAGAAGCTGAAATTCATAGCTTCACTCATGTAATTTGTTTCTTTATAAAGGCTCTTGTTCTACCTTCTGTGACAATTTCTGCTCCCAATCTTTCCATTTCTTCTGGTCTTCTGTTAAAGAATGTAGCGCTCTTCAGTAAAAGCAGGATCAGTTGCTTAGGAAAAACTGTTTTACCTACTGAAGTGAACTAAAGTAGTAATAGTATAATGGAGGACCTGATCCAGTTTCCAGAGACCGGAAATAGTGTGAGGGGTCTTTCTGTTATTTTCAGAAGGCATTTTAACAAGACGATGGTTTTTGTCCAGAAGTCTTTTTTCTAGCTAACTGTTTATGGCCACTGCTGGAGACATGGTACTGGGCTAGGCAGGCTTTTTGTCAGACTCTGTATGGCTGTTCTTTTGTCCTTAATCTAATTTTTTTAAGGATTAATGCAAAATGGGCTTAATGGTCTGAGTCAAATTTGTATCTTTTAATATCAGGTTTAAGTCCTCTAATATTTTTGTAAAATTGCTTAGATTTAAAAAGGAGAATGAGGGAATGTTAAGCAGGTATGCAAAGAAAGGGAGGAACCTGGCTATGACTTCCCATACTAGGCTGTGAAGGCTCTGCTTGGAAATGAGGTATTTGCACTGTATATTCTTGTTTTGCCTACTTTGTATGAGGTCTGTCTCCACATGCCTAATCTGTATGCAGACCCTTCTTTGAATATACCCCCAAGGTAATGAATATTACTGTTGCAGTTTGATAATTCTTAACTCTTAAGAGAAATAAGCTATACTTAAGCTTTTTATTTATTTATTTATTTWTTATTTTTTGGTATAGTGTTGACAGCTGCCAGAATTTTTTTTCTGCTGCCTTTTTGATGATCTGCGTATGTTTTCAATGACTCTTCTTGTAGAGTGGTTTCTTTTTGACTTAGTTTCTTTTTCTGTTGTGCTTTTAACTTCTAGCATAGTAAAAAAAAACCACACTTGTTTTTTTCTTGTTTCTACTTGTGCCCAATAGATAATTATTATCAAGATAGGTGTTCCTAAAAGAAACAAAAAAACTTTGTGTCTTGTGTTTTATTTTTATCTACGGAAGACTTTTCTGCTTTCAAAAAAAAAGAAAAGAAAAGAAATTGTCAGAAATACATACCTTCTATCTGTGACACTACTGCTCATATTCATGGCACTTGTGATGTCTGAAAGATCTTCAATACGTTTCTTTTTTCCGAGCAGACTATTAACAGTATTTTGAACTATTAGTTTTCCAAGCTGAAGCTGAAGCTGGTACTGTCTTCTGATGATCTTTATGATAAACCTCTTGAAACACTGATCATGCTGTTTGAACAGGATCTCCGTTTATGGGACTAACTTACTGGAAATGAGCTTATAAAAATTAATTGGTAGTCCATGGAGCAGAACAGTTGGTTGCTTCTGCGCTTGGGAAGTAGAACATTAGCATYTGAACATTGCTCTGTCTGCCTCATCAACACAGCTGTCAGTTTCCTTTTTCCTTTTTCCTCCTGCRGTTCAGAAAATTTTGTGTTACATCCTCACAGATTCATAATCCTGACATGAAACCAGTGATTTGAACAAACTTTTGTGTAAGAGGCAGCCTTGACTATTCTTTTTTAATTTAATAAAAGGAGGTGGAGGGAAATTATGGGGATGAAAATGAGAAGTAATAGTATGGAGTCAGTATAAAGACAAGTTTTGTTTTCCTAGAGGGAGGACTGGGAGCTGGGAGAAGGGAAAGAAGAAGTAAGCATTGAGCATATTGAGAATGTGCAGACTTGTGGCTCAACTGACCTGTTCTCAATGGAGCATTTCATGGAGGTGATTCACTGGAGCTGATGTTACAGTGTCAGACCTGTGTTTGGGAAGGTAGAGCCTGGAGAAGTATCACAAAGGGGAGTGGGTTTATGTATTTCATTTTCTCCACTTTGTGGATTGTATAATCCATCCTGTAAGAAACAATCAAGTTCAATATTCTTTGAAGAAATGTAGGGGGTAATTTTGGTATAAATATGGWTATGGTATAAATATGGACTTAYGGATATTCAGATAAACTGGATTATATGCTCCAAGACAAAAGACTTGCATCTGACAAGGCCAAAAAAAGTTCTGCTCATGTACAACATTGCKCAGTCAACCAGCTGCATGATAGGAAATGTTGCCTTTCTCTGATGAATCAATCACTTGCTGTTATTAGATAGAGTGTGTGAATTCATATGTGGAAAATACTATGTATTGGAGTTTGTGTTCTCAAAGAAACTGACAAGGGACTGAATATATGAAATGCTTTGTGAATTAATTGTTTTAATTTAYAAAAAGAATTTGTCTCTGGTTACTAATGAACAGATTCTAATTTTATGTTCTTTAGTATAGTTTCAATTTTCTTGAGTCAAATGAACTGCATGTAGGTTATTGTAGTTTTTAAAGTTAGTTTTTAACAGTTTTCATGATAATGAAGCAAAAATCATTTGCAGTGGAGTGACAGTTGTTTCCGTGTTCAAGGATAAGCCAAAAAGTGTTTCATTGCAAAAGTAGTTCAAGGTAATTAGTACCTTGTTTCTTTAAATCCAATTAGAAGTACAAAAATAAATCTCAAGTGAATCTCAAGGTGAACAACATTCAACTCTTCGAAATGTTATCTTTGCTTTCTTGTCTTTTATGATGTTCTAAACAAGTAGATATTTTTATCATTTAAAATCTAATTATACTCTCACAATGTTCTTTCCAGGAAATCAGTTGTATAAGGAAACCTTAAATACATGTTTGATTGCAGTGGAACTTCTCTTCGTGCCTTAACAAAGCTTTTAATGTAAAGCTATGGCAAAGAGGAACTGAGAAGAGCTTTATGGCATAGTGCAGACATCTCTGAAAATGTTTATCATTCAAAATTTATGACTAATACTAAGCATTGATTGTTATAATTGGAGATCCATTTATGTTTGTTACAGCTGTAGTTCAATGTCTTCTAGCTTGAACTCATTCTTYGTAATAGTACAAATAATCTGATCAGTAAGCATAGATTGCTAAGTATCTGATAATTATGACAGGTACAAATGACAGATTTTTGACTGAAATATCTGTTTTCTCTTGACTTTTAAACAACTCAAAACTGAAAGGATTTTTATTTAAATCTAAGATTTCCTGAATTTCCAAACAAGTACTTGCTGGTATGTTATTCTGGAGTATGTGATTTATAATATAGCCTTGATCATTTAATCCTTTTAGAACTTATTTAGGAGTTTTATTTTCTGTTGTTGTGCTGAGTTAAGCTTTATTATGGACAAAAAAAATGAATGTTTACTAACATAATTGGTATATACATACGGTATATGGACAAGGCCTAATTTGTGGCTGTGTATCCTCTACATAGCCAATTTTACTTCCATTTTCAACTTTGGAAGGATATGAGCTCTTTCTCGTGTTCCTTTTCTCTAGCCTTAGTGGAGCKGTCAAGTGAACGATAATTGAACACAGATTTGTTCTTACAATAAAAAGTAAGGCATAGCCTCTAATTTGTTTTAGGCAATGGAGGGAAAAAATCCATCCTCATAGTAAGGGGAGGCAAAGTGGCAAGACCTTTCCATCTCTTTCCTCAGTCTATTCCACCTACCTTGCTTGTGCACAAACTATATCTGAACACCTGAATTGATTAGTTCTGGAAGGTCATGCCTTAGGCACCCATCGTTACTTTTATTTTTGGTTTCATTTTTTTCTACTCAGATCTACTGAGATCTAGAAACTCTTATTTAAATAGCGTGACTCTGGGACCTGTGCTGTTTTTGACTGCCCCAGGGATGAAGTATCTTTCCCAACCAAAAAAAATGCATTAGTTAAATTTACTTTATCATTCCAGTTTGCCTACTTCTTCCCAAATTTCTTTMCAGACTTGAAAGGATTGCACACCTCCTCCTTTATCCTTTCTCAGTTTTTTAAATCCAGCTCCTACACATATATCTTTCTACCGTGTCTTTCCTCTTTAAATTGCACAAAAAAAAGATTCAGTTTGAGAGAAAGAAGAATTTTTCTAACAGCTTTTCCAACCAGTTTACAGATAAACAGAAAAAACATCCTGCACAGAACTAACTGGAAGAGCACAAGATTTTTACTTGCAGACTCTAATATGAGTTCAGTTAGACTGCTTTTTGCTGTGGCTCAAGTAGTGGGTTTTTTGCTCTACAAGTACTGTCCATGCTGGGCTCTTCATTCAAGTGGCTTTTCTCTTCTACCAAGGAAAGATTTATTGCTACTATATTAGATTAAAATTAGTTAGAATCCTATTAACGCTTGCTGTTTTATTGCATGTATCTATATGCATTGACCAGTCACAATAAAACTAGGACAAAAAGTCACAGATTTACATAGGTGAAAATCACAAGGCAGAGTTCAACAATTTCTGATTTTAGCAATAAAGAATTGCCTGATCATGGGGCCTAGCAGAAGCTGTCTGAAACATCAACCTGAGGAACTGGGGAAACTTCTGAATAATCACCTGTTTGCGTCCTTTTTTTCTGTTGTTATTGTATTTTATTTTATCTTCTCTACATTGGTTCATTCATTAGTGTCCTTCTTACAGAGAAGACAAATTGCTTTCTGTCAGACTTCACATCAGCCCTGAAAGTTATTACAAATTAACCTTGTACTTTGTTACTGTCCAAGAACAAGCCAAGTAAACAATCCAAACATTCTAACTTTACAAAAATAGCATGTCTTTATTTTTCCCTCTAATGAGAAACAAACAAAGTCACTCTAACTTTTCTGGTTACTGAGATGTTGCCTCTACAAACTCTATTTCAATTCATTTATATCAGGCAAGTATCAAACTTAATTTTTTCCTCTTTGTAGCTATATAAAACTGAAAGATTACCAATAGTGTCAAAAACTGGTAGTCTATTTGCCCATGTTTGTCAAATAGGAATAGTTTTGGTCATTCTTTTGGTTTTGATTATTCTTTTGGGCTTCATCAACCTGAGGGTCTGAACTATAATGTCTTATTGTTTGTATTGGGACTGTTTTTTTAGCACTAGAAGCTGCCTTTTCTGTCCCATTTGGGAACTTAATATTTGAAAGAAGGAACTTTTGGTACATTATAGTACATCAAGTTTTTGTGTAGAAAGCCACCTCTGTAAATTTGGAAATCTGTTTGTCTTATAAAGCAGTGCCTTAGTATTGGTCTCTCGAATTCTAAGTTGACTGTTTTTTTCATCCCCAGGTATCTCTTTGGTATGATGTAGTTAGGAAATAAATAAAGCAGTGATAAAAAACAGACTCAGTTTCTTTGAATATGCAAGAGACTTGACAGTTGAATCCAACAGAAAGTGCAGGAAACTCTGCTGTAAAGTTGCCGAGACACTTCCAGTATCTTGGTTTTATTGACTTTGGCTTAAAAGCATTAACCTCTAACCACTGGAGCCTGAATCTTCATAATTTTCAGGAGGGAAGGAGATGTGATGAATGCTAATGTTGTTCTTGTTTATAATTGTTCCCAAGAATGGGTGCTTTTGTGTAGAATTAGATTGGAGAACTGAGATGTTTAGATAATTTTGTAGCACCTCCATGACTACTGTAGACAGATCCATGATTAGATAAATGTCTTATTGACAGATCCTTTTCCAGGTTTCTTCTGATAGTATTCTGGTAGTGCTGTCAGTAAATGATACCGTTGGACGAGATGCGAGACTATAGTACTGTAACAACAGCATGCTAATGACATTTCTCTGTATGGAACACTGTCTGAACGCTATCAAAGCAGATAACGTTCCCATCTGATTTTGAGGGGCACAAAATCTAGATTAGTCACAAGCAGTGTTTGGTAACATTGGTAGTTTTGTATTTTAGTTTGTTTACTGTAGATTATCATTATTATGCATATTGAAAAAAAATACCTGGTTTGTTGTTTAAAGGCATTATTAAAATAGAASACCCTGCTTCCAGTGCTTTTCTGAAGCAATACTAGTCCCAAAGTATTGAGAGTCTATCTTTAGAAAGATCATTTTTCACAGTCTTCAAAGACTTAAATGRCAATGTTTTTAAACTTTAGTTGTAAACTTGCATGTTTGTGTTTGCGTGTGTGAGAAATGATTACATTTGTCAACATCTTTCTTTTGTTGCAAGAGCAGTTTTCATTTTCAGTCAGAGAAAAATGAGGCTGTGCTTTCAGTGTTTGTATTTCTTTTGTTTTTTTTTTGTTTTTATAAAATATTCTTGTGTTTCTATTCTTTTAAACAGTCTGCTTTGTCATCTCATAGACCTGCTGTATTTCATATTCTGTTAATTTTATAACAAACAATTTAATAGTTGCTTAATATTGAATGAGATGAAGGTAGTTGGGAATGAATAGTTAAATTACCTCAAATGTGACCAGTTTGGTAAAACTGGCAGCTTAGAAGTTTTGTATTGACTAATCACATGATGATTGTCAAGGATTACAACTTCTGCCTAATTTGAATTAAAAGCTGTGCTAGGAATGGAGAAAGCGCTGGATTTATCTATCTATCTATTTATTTTTGCTGTAAATTTTATGATATACCAACTTCCATAAGATGATCAGAAATCTTAGGATTTTACATAATAAAACATTGTTATCCTAGTGTTTGATCTGAGTTTCAGCTCTATTCTTCAGTTAACGGCCAATTTCTATTAAAAGTTTTAGCATCAGTCCTAATGTATTGTTGGATTCTTGCATTCTGATATCCTGAAAGTTGTTATTCCTGTTCAAATAAGACCTTGACAACTGCTGAAACTTAGTGGGATGATGAAACAAGCCTAGGAGTATCCCCATCCTACCACTGAATGTAAATGTTGCCACCATAGTTTATATTTTAAGCAAACAAAACATATTTTCACATAAATATTGGCATTAAATCTGGTTAGTTTCACCAGGTGGGAACTAACTTGATAGTGCATGTAAGATCTTAGTCTTAAATATTTGTGAGTATTAACACAATGTTATATTCATTATACAAGTGTATCTTCTTGTCAGCTATTTACAATATATAGTTGAGAATTTGTTCTATCATGGGGTTATCCCAGAGCTACTAACACTTTTGTGTGTGTGTGTGTGTGTGTGTGTGTGGTATTAGATTTTATTTCAGCATCTACTGTTTGCATTGGTAATCTTTATGCTGTAGCTGTGCCAGTGTACTTAAGAGAAGTAGGCAGAATTAAAATGGAAGATGGCTATGAGAATGATATAGGATATGAGACTAATTACCCGCCTACATAAAAAAAATGACACTTTTGTTTTTAAGTTGCCTCCTTCCATTTGTTCTGTGCTTTACTTGCCATTGCTTTCACGATGGAGTTTCCATTCTGCAAGAAAATGTGTAGAAACTATGAATAAACCTGAGACCTCTCACCCTTCCCATCATACTCCCTACAGTATCAGGAACAAGGATGCCGAGTTTATGGAAGGACATCAGAATGGTATGATTGACTAATGATTTTGAGCACTTTTTTGTGTGCAGAGGCAAGAACTGATACTATTTCTGACTGGGGGGTTCAGAGCTCACAGATTTCAAATTTTTCTAGCAGCTGAACTTTTCCATTAAGAAGRCAGGATATAATGTTAGTAAATGGTAAAAATCTGTAATCTGAAGTGTGAGATGGCAGTTGACCATTAGCCATATTCTTCTTGTTTGTCTTGGGCATGTTTAAAGCTGTTACTTCTGAAGGACTTTTCTCCAACTGCCTTCAATCTGAGATTGAAGATAAAGCAAAATCTTTATGATACTATATTTAAGTATGCCTCTCATGTTAGAGTGTTGATAGGAGTCAGCTCAGACAGGTAGATTAAAAAAAAACGCTAATCAGGCCAGAGAAAATCTTGCAAGAARGACAGTTGTGGGAGGAGGGATTAAAAGGAAGAAGGAGAAAGGAGACCTCTGCTCTAGTAACAGCATGAACTTTCTTTTCTCCCATTTCAGTCACAGGGCATTCATTTGCAACTAATCAGCTAATATTTTGGCCCTACAGTGTTCATGATATTTAATACTTGAGTCTGAAGAGAGAAATATATATTGGTTATCTTAGAGGTGTGCCTGTGCTTCTAATTAGTATATGGATGGATTATTCCTGCCTATYTGAGATATGTAAGCATGTGCTGCATATTGGTCTATCTTTTTGCTTTTTAACTTGACGTGACATCCATCAGCAATACAAGATACAGTAGATCGCCTTACGATCAGAATCAGATTTTTCAGCAAGTGCATTCTTAAGCTATATATAGCCCTTTAATGCTAGTTCTGTTATGGTAACTCTTATTACTGATTGCATTAAGACCTTGAGTTTGTGAACAGCTGCAAGCACTTGATAATGACACAGAATGGTATTCAATGTTGAGAAAACAGGCTTGAAGTTTGCAAGAATTTCTCATAATCACTAGTATTTACTGCTGTAGTGAGGGAGAAGCCCATAAAATAGGCTATCTATCTGATGTTGTAAAATTTAGAGTTACACTAAAGAACAGTATTTAGCTTTTTCTATTATCTGTGTTCAGATGTCATTGCAGTGTTAACACTTCCATAATCATTTGAGGGAAGATGAATTATCTGGTTAAGAGGAGAAGAGAATATTTTTGCCACGCTGATGTAATTTTTATTATTTGGCTTTTCTCTAACATAAACAAGACCCTCTGTGATTAGTGAGCTGTAGTATTATGAGGCAGGAATATTCTCTCCCATTTTGGGAAGCAGACAAGATCTGTAATCCTGACGCACTCCAGCGCCCAGCGTGTACTAGGCACCAGGTCTGTGCAGTTAAATAATTACTCATTAAGGCTAAAGGGAAAGTGTCCACATCCTAATTTTCTTACTTTAATTTTGTTCCCATAGCTGTAATTTTGACTGGTAGCACTTAATAATACATCTGACCGTTCTCGTTAAGCTATATTTTTGAAGTAATTTTTATTTGAAATTTTTTAACAGAGTTTTTTTGTATGTGTATGTGACTTGTCCAGGAGGTAGCAGCTATCCAATTTCAGATTGTCTTGGAAAGTCTTTTTACTTCTGCTTTAGATTGTCTTTGTAAAAACAGAATTGTGATAAGATATTCATTTTCTTACTAAAACTTGAATTGCTCAGTTAGGGTAGACCTGGGAGAGAGAACAGTCTTTTAGACTTCTCAAACAGGGAAAGCGACAGGCTTTACAGAGTTGAAGATTAATGCCCTGATTTGTGATATTGAAGATGGAGGATTAAATCCTTTCCTTAGTTTGAAATGATCTGGATTGAAACTCCTTGCTTTAAATTGAACAGAGCTAGCTCTCTTTAGTGTTTCAGCAACGAACAATTCTGGAAGAAAAAGGGATATTTCACAGCTGAAAACAAGGATCCGTAGTATTCCATAAGCTGTAGTCCTGGATTAGCAACTTTCAATGGTAAATTACTTTGAGTTTACTGTTTTCATGTAACTTCAGAGCATGGAGCTTTCAAAGGAAGTTTGTGTGTGCTACCTTCTCTGGATGACAGGATACATTTTCTCCCAAGTATCTACAAAACTATTTATTTACATGATCCTAGGATAATATTCTTCTCATTTATAGAAATGACAATGAAGAAATGGATGTCCTTTTCTCCTTTTCTCCTTTTCTCCTTTTCTCCTTTTCTCCTTTTCTCCTTTTCTCCTTTTCTCCTTTTCTCCTTTTCTTTTCTTTCCTACTTAGAACATGATCACAAGCGAGTTGGAAGGATTTTGGAAAAGTGCTCCTTTTTAGTTACTTAGAAAGTTTTATACTTTGTCCTTTGTACTTCTGAGACAATGACCTTATTAAATAATGTTTAAATATTAATACATTCTTCAAGTAAGTCAAGTACCTAGTAGGAGTYTTGTAACTTTGTCCTTTTTTAGAGCAAACAGATTTATAGGTATGAAAGATAATGACAAATCCTGTAATGTTTCTGTTATACTTTGGCACTAGATGGCAAAAACTGATGTAAGGAATATAAACCTTACAGAAAAACTGATTATACAGTTGCTATGTCAGTTCAAGCCATATAGAAGGCATAAGTTTCTAAAGGAATTGGGACTAGTGAATGATAAACTCTTACTTGGGGTGTTCCTAATCTGGGATGGAGATACCCCAAGTCCTGAATACCTGAATGAGTTTATAAACAGAAACTATTCAGCTTTTCAGGCCTAAAGGAGGAGAATTTGTAGGTTAACTGCAAAGAAACAACACATAAGACTATTAGTGGGGAGGAGATGAGTAGCTCAAGGCTTCTTCTGGAGAGGTATTGTGGAAAAGTAGTGAAAAAACACTTACAACCCTTGTATATGGGACTTATGTATTGTTACACAGCTTGTTTGTCTCCCCACTGTCCACTTCCAAAACTCTTTAAAATAGGCATTGTGTTCACCCAAGTACCCAAATCCTGGCTTGGAAAGTTGTTTGTGTAGACTCCTTTGAATGATATTGAAGAGGATATTTACTGTTGTGACTCAGAGATAAGGGAAAATGCATTTCTAATTCAATCCAAGCAGAAATGTTTCCTGACTGAACAAACAGTGAGGAAAATAAGTTGTTCATGAAGCTTTGTTGCTTGCTTGACTCTGCTATCACTGGTTGATTTCTGTGTACTAGTGGCATGAGAGGACCCACTGTTTCTCAAATGAAACTTGCTCCTTCAGAAGAGTGACCTATGAGGACATAAAAATTTAAGCCAGTGATTCAGCCATGGAACCAAGAAACTGCTTTGTTTGTCCTTGTCCACTCACTTTCTTCCTGCAGACTGTTTCTCTTTGGTTTGGCTCCATGTGTATTACTGAACACATTTTCCTCTGGTAAATTAAGACTTAATAAAAATTTGTCTTCTAGTACAAGCAGCTTGTAAACTTGCTGTCATGAAGTACAGAATCTGAGAATTTCTATCTGAGAATCTTGTTTTATGTATGCATAAGGGTCAGTTTGACCCAGTCATATCATAGCTATAAATGAGGGGAAAAAGGAAGCTGACACTTGCTTAGTTGTTCAGGAATAGCATTTAAAAAAATGGGTTCATAGTTCATGTGGTACATATTCCTTTGGCAGCAAAAGGATAACAATCCACTGAGAACTAAGAAATGACAAATTTGGAGATGTTTTTTCAGTGCAGGATTTGGAATCTAAGGTTATCTTAGTTTGCTCTTAAACTGCTCTGACATGATGTATTCTTTGTAATGCATAGCTCATACATGTAAAGGCTATACATGGAAAAGCTGAAACAATGAAATGCGCTGTTTCCTTTTTGTGCCACATGAGCCTCTTATAATAGAAAAATTTAGTAAGTGGATAATTGTATAGACAGACAGAATAAGACAGATGATCTTCATTCAAACTTCATTGTGAAGTACTAGATACATATGTTGCTTTACAGGTAATGTATTCTGTTTTAATGCAACCGTTTCTGCAAAGCAGTTAGTTATTATCAACTCTTTAAAAGGTTGTTGTACTGTATGTTCTGTTGGAGGAATAAGACTTGGAGGAATAAGACCTTGCAGAATTTCTTTGTATCAGRAGTTGTGGGAGTAGAGAAACAAGTGACCTACCAACTTTGATTCTTTTTTTTTCCTTTTATGTGGGGTGATCCTGTTTCAGTTATAAAGAAAATAGTTATTTGACAGACCTGTGCAACTGCACCTATGTGAAAAATACCCTGTATATGTTTCCGTAATCACCTTGATAATAAAACTAATTCTTCTTCTAATAGAGACAGATGTGATTGACAGAAAGTGCAGACAGTACAACAGATAACTTACGTGACTTTACATTGCTCTTGTGTAATAATCTTCTACTCTAGTTTAATGGAAGAAAAAGTACAAGAACAAAAAAGCAGAACTTTCCAGCCAAGAACATGAAAGTTCTTTATTAATCTTAATGAATTTAATTTCTCTAGAATTTTTCTTTCTATCTACCGAGACAAAAGCAGAATCTTATTTGTCCTTGTTGCCTATAATGCCAACATTCCTCTTATATCTGGCAGAGCCAGGAATAAAATCAGCTGTTGTGAGTCCTTACCCAGTGCCTTAAGTACAACACTGACTTTCCTCTACTAGCAGGATATTTCAATTTTCTACGTTGTTATAAAACCCTTAGTTGGAGCTACTAACTCCTAGTAGGAGCTTTTCAATTCTTGCCCACATAATTTAGTCACACTTTCTTTAGTAGCATGAAGTATGAAAGGTTTATATTTTGAARTATTAAAAAGTATCTACACAGTGTTCCCAGAACTGTAGCTGGTGAAAAGCTGCATGAACATACTTATTTTACAGAGTTCTCAAGTAAGTGGGCTGGATTTGATTTCCTTCCTGTCCACAACCAACAGAACTGTTTGCAAACCTGCTGTGGATGAACCAAATTTTTACGTATAGAGAGAAAAGCTTTCAAAGACTCTGTTTCTCACATTTATCAATAGAACTCATGTTGACTTTCAGGTGGTGAGACAACACTTTGGGGTTTGCACTTAGAAGTTGAGAGATGTCTTTTTTTTTTTTAATTAGTACTTGTGAAATTTAAGATATTAAAGTATTCCTCAATACCATTTTTAGTATTCCTTGGTGCAGCTGATGGGTACTGTCATTAGTATACATTAAATGATTGTAGTGTTCTSTTTAAAATCAAATTAAATCTGAATAATGGCTCTTTGTTACAGAATCAGACATAGTACTTAGGTGTTTGCTTACTTTCCAGATAGGTCTGACTTGTAGATCTGCCTGGAGCCCCTAAAATACAGATAGTCTCACTTTGGAAAATAATCCTCTGCTTCACCTTGCAGGACAAGTAGGTCAATATTATTTATAGAACAAAAAGTTGCATGTGTTCTGCAAGAAACAAGGACCTTCAATACCCATGGGAAAGGTAAAATGGCTTGGCTTATTTTTGTTTCCATCCAAATATAGTCACTGATAAACCAAGATTTACAACTGTTCCCCAAATATTTTTTTTAAGAGCCAAGGAAAAAAGATTGTAGAGAGCTTTTTGCTCTGGTGCTGCAGACATGTGTTTGTATAACTTTATTCCTGGGAGTAAAATGCTAAATGCCTATAGAATCAGGCTGTGGTACCACARGTTGATTTCTGAATATTACAGCAAAATTTTAAAGTCACATTGCAGAATTTTGAAAACATGTTCCCCTAGCCTGAAGGTAAAAACCTAATTGCAATCACTTGACATTTATCATAACTATGTGTGGTAGAAAAAGATGTTCACTCTTAGTGTTACAGAATTAACACTTTAAACTTTATCTCCAGAATAATTTTTTATTCTTCTGATTTCTTGAAACAGTCATAAGGATTTTGGACTTGATCTTTGAGATGAAAATGAAGTAAATAAGTATAATACCTAATGTCTAGAAGATTACATATTTGTTAAGGATTTGTTGCTGCTATGGGCTCAATGTAAAGTGCACCAAGATTAAACCTGCTCATTTGTTTGTATGGATCCAAGAAAATGGTTTATATATGCCATATTTTAGCTGGCTTATGGCTTTATTAATAGCTTCTCTTTTAAAGCTATCTGAAGAAGAATCAAATTCCCGTTGCCAAACAAATTCCCTTTATGACTTAGCATCAGTTTCTCATAGCTGTTTTTTTCATCCTACATGTCATGGTCAAGGACAAAAGGTTTTGAAATTGTAGGAGAATATTTGCCATTACTTCCTATTCCTGGAAAGTATTTTGTTACTGTTTGACAGCTGCAGGTAAAATGCCAATATGTTACAGGTTGTAGTGTTTGTTACAGAGTTGTATTTTTTTTTCATTTATATTGTTTGTTTGTCTTGTTCAGTAACAAAATATCATAGAATCATAGCATGGTGAAGTTGGAAGGGACCTCTGGAGATCATCTAATCCAGCCCTCAAATGAGTGGCCCCATACAGGGACTGAACCCACAACTTTGGCATTAGCAGCACCACACTCTAACCAACTGAGCTAAACCTGTCCCATATATTTAAGTCCTACTGATTTTAGGATTTCAGGAAGGTAATTTAGGACAAGAATAGATGCTTTGAATCCATGGAGTCTAAAACATTTTATTGGTGCCAGTGACTTGTTTTGCCACTTTAAAAAAACTATTGAAACAGCAAATTACATTAAATCATATTGTTTATCTTTTTTTCTTGTCAGTATATAATTTTTTGTGGCCTGAATTTTTTTTTTTAGACATTCAGGGATTACTAAAGGGTGTACTGATCTTCCAGTTACTCACTGGAGGGAAAAACACTATCAATAATATGATAAGGTCTATTTTGGCATGGATTATTGCAGTATTTGCCAAGTCAGTTATGAATAATTTCAAAGCATATACATGAGATATGTGCTAAATAATTTACTTACAGTAACTATCTGTGAGATTATGGTAGTTTACATCTCTGATATATTAGTGTTTGAGATACAAATACTTGATACAAGTAAGTTTTGCAGACTATTCACCATCTTCTTCTATGGTGAGCAGTATTTCTGATGCTAACTGCTTTATCAAGAGTTAAAAAATATCTGTTCTAACCTCTAATTAGTAATCTGGTTTACAATAGGATTCTTGGTACTCATGCTGCTTAAAAACAAAACTGTTTTGCTGGCTGTTAAGCCTGTTAGGAGACATACAGCAAGGTGATAGCTTTGCTTATRTGTAAAATGTTGCCCTTTTTGAGGGAGAAAGGAAGAAAAAAGTGTATTTTTCATAGCCCCACATTAATGAAACCAGACCTTTTATGCAAATACTTGATGCGTAAAGTAAATATGTGAGTGGGAGTCATCAACAACCGTAGTTAATGAAGTATTTTTCTGAAGTTTCACTTGACTATAGCATTCTACATACCTGTTTTTCAGCATTTGATGTATTCCAAAGGTAGAGATCACATTAAGTAGGAAAGGGATCTTTGCCTCTGCTTTCATAGCAGTAGTTAAAAATTATATAGACTCCACAGATTCAATGCATCTCTCCTTATGCTCAATTACCTTCCTGAAATCCTAAAATCAGGAATATTTAAGGATATTTTGTTTGCTGAAAAGACTAGAATTTTGCAAAGAGCAAACAAATTTTTAAAAAACGCTATAGCTAGTAAAGGGATAGAATATAATATTTATATAGCGGAGACAGGATTCTGAGTGAGTGATGTAAATGCATGGTGTTCTGCTTCTTATTATTACATACAGAAATATCAGCATGTGCCTTTCCAAGGACAGAAGACAAGTTTTCAAGTGCTTTGGTTGGTTGATTTCTAGTTAGTCCTACCCCAATGTCTTCTGTAACTGGTTTTGAGTAGGACTGAATTTACATAAACAGAGTGAAACTTACTGCATTCTTACCTTTTTTTTTGCACTGACTTTCAGATACTTGAGCTGAGAAGTCGGGCTTCAAGGAATACTGACAARTATTTTGTTCTGTTTCATGTTAGCACCTGGGTGAAGGTTGTTGAGTTCTGTGGAAAAACAAACATGAGTTTGTGTTCCAGAAGAGTAACATTACCAACAATTACGCCAATAACTCTGCAGAAACGGGTAGGGCATTTATATTAATTTTGTAACTCTTGCTTTAGTACAGGGCGATAATGAACTTGTTCAGTGGAAACAAAAAATGTTTTAAATAAAAATGGCTATATTTTTTTCTTAATATTTTCTTATATCTCTAATAGTCTTTGTTTTCTGATAAATGTAGATCTTTTCAATTTCATTAACTGAAATATATATATACATAAATATGCATATGTATACATAATTGAATATCTGTTACTGTGCTTTTTTCACAGTTGTCATTGTAATGTACTTTATGGAAGAAATTGATTCTGCTTATAGATTAATGTAGCTTCTAAATAAAAAGTGTCGTAACTCCATTTCAGAATATTGAAATATACCTCTTTAGATGGCTATGGGTCTGATCCTAATGAAGGATTATTGGGGTCCACTTCCACAGGCTTTGGATTAGCCTTATGTGTGGCATACCTCTCTGCCTAACAACTTAACTGTTGATAGTTCATCATATACTTTGGGAATGAAGAGAAGGTTGATCTGCCACTATAGCTTGCCTTTTTTTGGGTCATTTGGCAAAAATGTGGAACTTAGCAAAATCATTTTGCCTGTGTACACTAGGATTGCCTACAGTAACTCTACACAGTGGCAGTATCTATAAACTTAAAGATAGACATGGAAGTGAAGTATGGAAATACTACTTTCTGCTAACCCAGATATATTTCTAAGAAGTTAAAACAAACTGTAACTAATTCATTAGTTTGATTTATTTTGTAAATGCGTAGATATTTTTCAAAAATTCATTGCTGCATAATGTATCTGAATCACTGTTAATAGACTCTTTTGTTACTCAGAGTCTTTTAATATACCAGCAGTGTGAAAAATGAAATTTAACTGAAATATTGCCGTGGTATTAAATGGTTCTCCTGAGCAATTTACACAAGACAGCATATATGTCTTACGGCATAAATCCAGTAGGTCTAAAGTAGTATATGAATGCATAGTTCTACTGAATTAAAACTTTGTGGTATTCTTTAGGGTTACTTCATTATTTCAATTGGAGGGAAAGCCTATCAACACATAATTTTAGTGTGATTGTTTGGTGCAGACCAGATTATACTGTTGTCTTAATTACAAGATCATATACTACGTTTATTATATAGTAACTTCCCTTTCAGATATAGATGTGTACAAGATGCTACTTCACATGTTCTTACATGGTTTGTATCCTAATAATCTGGTATCTCTCGTTATACTCCACAAAAAAGGGTGTTTTAAAAATTTCATTTGAAGTTTATTTTCCCAGTCCTCTCCTTCCCCCCGCAGATCTTCAGTTGCCAAAGTTGTTTTTTTTTGCAACTGTTCTTTTGTTATCTGTATATTAGGAGATGAAGCTCTTTGTTCTTACAACTTGTATTTGTATTGGACTCCTTCTAGAATGCACAGAGCAGTACATGGTGATAATGTGGGAAGGGAGAAGGGTGTAAGTTTGCTCAATGTAGCATTCAGAAGGTTAGGAAACTCAGTTTTAACTCAAGTGTGTACTTTAATGGAGAAAAATAATTCCACTGTAATGGATTGCCTTTTTTTTTTTCTTTCTTTCTTTCCTTCTCTGTTGAGGGATAATCATTCTCTGTCGAAATTTCAGAGTTTTTCTTTTCTTGACAAACATATGGTGAGTGAGATGGTTTCCTGTACATTCTCTCCTATTTTAAAATACCAATATTTTCACTCTATTACCAAATGAACTGTCAATTGTTATTGGCTTTAGCTCACTTTATAAACCTGAAAAAAATATATTGAGAATGAAAGGAAGAAGCAGCACAGGATGATGCWTTAGATAGGTATTGGATTGCACACAGTTGCAGAAATACTCAAATGCATATATCTTCACTGAGAATTCACTCAAATTTAAGTGTCCTGGTTTTGGTTGTGATGTTTGTATCTGTGCACATAAAATTCCTCCTGAAAATACCTCTTCTCTCCATTCAGAAGACTCAGTGATACTTCTGCAGCCCTACCCTAATTTTGTCCTGATACTGGAATACTGCGGGRAAGAAAGGCAGCAGGCAAGAAAGGGACTTGTTTGTAAGGTGTAAAGGGTATGTGTGTGYGTGAGAAGCAGAAACAAAATTTACACATGTGTGCATGAATGCTGGAAACCTAGAAATCCAATTCAGTTACAATCTCTTATTTTGATATAGTACCTTCAAGTCAATTAGTCTGGATACTGATTATGAACAGTATTTCTTTTAGATACTGAAGGCAAAAATCACCTTTCACTTCTAGTAATGGAACTTCTATTTTTTCTAGTGAATAAGGGCCTGGAAATTGGTATGTAAAAATATTCTGTTAGCACTGCAGAGTCAAGAGAACTTCACATTCGCTCATAAAGTATTTTAGGCAATCATTCCCAGCCAGTAATTATGTAATTACTTCTGTCATCACTACTTGTTTTTGAAGTCTAGTTTTATTAATTATGGTACTGTAAAAATTGTAATTCTTTTAGTTTTCTCTCCATCATAAAAGCTAAAATTCTGCGTTATTGATGTGATAATCTGGCTRTTCTGTCAGTCTCTTTTGAATGCATGTTTTTTTCCTCATTTTATTTACAAATATCTAATATGCTTTGTCCAAAATTTGATCATACTTCTATTTTAAAATCTGATATGAAGTACTTCTCATAGCTGACATGTTTTATTCTTAACTAATATATTTGTAACTAAAGCTACAGGATCTGATTTAGATTCCAAGGGGTCTTTCAGCACAGGCAGAAAGATGACTTGCCTAATAGGCTTGTGGAATTATGCATATTGAATACTATTAAAAACAGATTTATATAAAGCAGACATATAATTAGTCCAACCCAGTTAGAAGAAATATCCTATCTTTTGTATGGGTAACTTTGTACTCCTCTAAAAATGTTTTTAGGAAATTAGATTTAAAAGGTCATAATGCATTCAAAACATTGTTTTACTGTTAGTTTGAAAAGTCCTTTATTCAAGATAAATACTCCAAAATCTACTAGACTAGTTATGTGATAAACAGAAGAGTACTTATTATGTATATGCACCTGATGTTGGACACAAGCTGTAGAAACAACCAGATTTGTTACTTTTTCACAGCAGCTGAGAACTTCATAGAATATTAAGTCACGCAGTGTTAAAAGGCTGGTGTATATAGGTGGTTCTGTTACAACTGAGTCACTTCCAGTGATTCTTGAAGAGATGACATGATTTCTTTTAAATGGAATAAATATTAATTAGAAAATGAAGATGTGGTTTAGATTGCTCAAACTTAGGACTGATAAAAGCATGCAGTTTGCAAGATTCTCTTGCATCTTTAATCCATCTATTTTTCTGGCTGGAAATCACACACTGCTTTAATCATTCCCTCTACTACAAAAATSGTCACGTAGGACAATCACATTAAGAACTAGCAATGACTGTCTGCAAGGCTAAGAGCATGAAAGCAATTTTTTCATTTTTGCATTTGGGTTCCCTAAGATGCAAGGTGAATGAGCTAAACAAAGAATTCTAATAAATTGATAACTTTTGTAAAATACCTGGAGGTAGACAGAGCATTCATGTTTGAAACATCTCTTCATGCAGACAGTTTGAAGAGTGGAGTCATTKAAAGATACATAAACATCACCTATGCCCTCTTTGCCTTTTGTACAATATCATGAAGAAAGAATAACATTGTGAAAAGATGTGAAGATGATGAGGGAATTGAGTGTAAAATACGCCTCAGTGTGTTTGGAAAACTTTAGGAGCAAAGTCTTATTTTTAATGCAGYATTTTGTTTAGTGACTTGTCAGGGAGCCTGAGAGAAAATAATGGGAATTACTAGGTTAAGCATAAGATGGCCCTGACCAGGAATTCAGTATGGAATTAGATCTTAAGAGATAAATTACTAGGAAAAAGCATCAGGATGTGCCGATATTGGATGTGCAGAGTTTGACTGAAAAAAAATAGTAAAGGTTTTGAGCCTGAACAAGAATTGATGAAGGTTAAGGAGCAAGACTATATGTATGTGTGTGTATATATATACACACACACATATATATATGGGAAYGGGCAAGGAAGTGAAGTGAACTCAGGAGCCTGATAGTGTATTTTTGAAAGCAATTTGTGTTTAAAATTGCCATAAAGGGGACTGGCTCAATGAAAAGTCTTCCACCTTTGTGTATATACTAAGATAGCTGCATTTTGTTTGGAGAGGCCTGCTTCCTCTATTTTTACAMGTATCTGTTCCACCTCAATTACTTGTTGGAAGGAGTATACAAGTTTCATGTTACTTATGAAATAATTTGTGAACTGCTTAGGGTTCAGTTATTTGTCATACTTTAATTGCAGATACTTTGTTATCTGCTCTTGGTAGAAGCTGATGTGATGCTAGAGATCCAATTTCCTTGAAAGGAAAGAAGAGTGGCAGACAAGTATTTTCGGACTTTGTCGAAGAGGTCTGATTTGGTCTAGGAGAGCTAGGGGAGCTCATTTAGTGGAGAGCTATGAGCTGCCTCACTGGTGAAGGTGTTTGCCAAATAAATCTAGACCTAACACCATGCTTTAAAAGGTTTCTGGGACCAATTTTTGCTTGGAATATGTACCCTTTATATTCAAGTAGAGTCCTAAAGATGGATTCTGGTACAGTGATCATATACCGTTTGACCARTCATAGTTACTGCTTTTAGAAATGTGAAACCAGTAAAGCTTCCTGCCATTTTTATTATGTATAAAATGATCCCACACATGATTGACTTCATACATCCCTATGGTTCTGCTACTCTGTGGTGGAGATTCTTCTTCTGTTCAGAGACAGTCCAGTCTCTACAATCAGTTGAACTTCACAGAATGGTTTGTACATAAAATTTTAAATTATCTTGGTATGTAAATTGTACAGTGTTATGTTAGATAGCTGCTAACATGTAAGTGGGTATAGATATGTGAGTATATGAGAGAGTGAGTAATAAGGACAAAGCCTTTTTTTTTAGTTTTTTAAAATCTCGGTGGTTTAATACGCTTGGTCATTACTTGTGCCTTGTATAGTTTGAGAAGGTTTAGTGGCACAATTAATGTTGCACTCTCTCCATTCTCTCTTCAGTTCTTGAACAAATCTTTGATATGTTTTTCAGTTTCTTCTTGCCTTCTTTGAACATCTAACATTCTTCATACAGTAACCAAGGAAATTGGCAGTGTTTAGTGCCCTACTCTGCTCATAATCCTTTTCTGCTGGCAGAAATCCTTTGGAAAAAAACAGCTTTTTCATCAATTGAGGAAAGTGTTTGGCCATTTTCTAGCTCTAGTACTTTAGTCTTCCTCTTGAGTGATTTAGGCTTTAAAAAGTCGGAACGTGACCTTCAGACTGTGTTATCTAGCCTTTAAGTATATCAAGAACCATTGCTGAACAGTTATTTCTACTGGTAGCAAATCCCTCACTTACTATGCTGCATAGCTGTGTATGAAGGGAGAAACTTAACAAACTGTACAGTGTGTTGGTGTTGTTGACAGTTCTGTGCTAAAAATCAAAGGTATTTCCCATACTTGTATTTTACTGCTTCTATGTGTTACTTTCAGCATGCTAGGATATGTAAGTAAGTAGATGAAAAATTGAAGATTTTATTTTCCTTTGGTAAGTTGAAGATACACTAAGGTGTTCAAACAAAATTAATCACCTTCCACCAAGGARTTATTCAGACCTAAGTTTTCTTCCTCATTTTCTTGCTGTGGATACTGAACTTGGTTTTTACCCTCTCCCCTTGTTTTTTTGCCTTGTAATTCAGGAACACAGGCAGGATCTATCCCAGCAAAACCCTCACTGTCTTAAGGAGGAAAAAAAGAGTCATGATTATGTGATCAAGACTTTTGAACCAATATAAATCTTTCCTAACACTGGAAACTTTACCGTGGTTCTAGCCCATCTTAATCTCTGTCACTTAGTGGTGTCTTCTTAMGGTTTGTTTTTCAAAGTTGCCCTTATTCAGTTGCTTTTAACATTTTATTTATGATTATCTATTTCAGGGCAAGGATTTTGATGATGATTTTTGCAGTCTGGCACAATACAGCACTTAGTGCCTGAACAGGGATAAGTATAAAGCAATGTGAATAGTCACACTTCCCAAGATTACAAGATTCCCAAGATTTTACTAAGCCAGAGTTTGTATRTTGTACTTTGTCCACTGAAGAGGCAGAATTTTACTGGAATTGGGGCTCTGAACCCAAATAGACAAGCTGTCTTTTACTTATTTGCATTCTGTCCAGTATTTCAGCTCTCTTCTCTGTCTGGCAGGCCCTAATGGGTATCTTGGACTGCTGACTAATAACTCTACCAATACACATACTTAGACATCAAAAATGTTAACTTGTCGAGTCATCTTTGATTCCTACTACTTTTTGTTTCTTTGCTAATACCTTTTCCATTTGGCATCCTGAGATTCTTATGAAGGACTGAGAAGTGGGAGGAAGTTCTTGTGTTCAGCTGTAGTACTTTTCCTTCATTTTTTACTAGAATCATCTTTCTTTGTATATTTCTCAATGTACTGGGCTTCTTTGAAGTCTGTTTTGTTGTTGCCTATTGTATAATTTCTACCTCCCACCTTTGCCCTAACATAACATCATGCTTTCTTTGTGGACTGCTTAGACTGCTTTTCTGAACCAAGTAATTCCCTTTTCCAGGAGATTAGCAATTAAATGGTATCTAGATTGAATGGCAGTTAGAGGACTGTGCTTGTGTTGTATTAGCTTAACAACCAGAAATAACTAGCTCATCAAATTATCCACTGGCTGCCTATGCAAGCCCTCATTTTTCTTTTGGTCCTACTGATTGTAACTGTTGCTGGACTAGTGTCTGTCACCATCCGGTCAATTTGACAAGACTTTTAGCATAATCGTAAGATAAAAAGAATACATCTGTGATGATGTGGATATGGTTTATACGTGGTGAAAAGAAAAAGAAACACACAGGCAACTCAGAAAACTTCTGAATGTAGGTTATCGTAGTGTGTGAAGAGATGCAAATTTACTAGCTACTTCTCTGTTTTTACGTATGACTGAAGACTGTTCAGTCTACACACCTCATTTTCTTTTTAGAACAAATGATTAGAGGTAAAAATCATTCAAATATAGCAAATTTTAAAAATTATACATCTTTCTCTGTATTTCTACTCAGTGTATTTTCCACTTAAAATTATCTTCTTGTTCAACTTGTTTTAGTGAGTGTCTCATGCATTAGATGACTAAAATTTTTGCCTGTAATTGTGAGGCCTAAATACCATACCAAGGTGGTCCCTTTCTTTTCTGTGTTCCTGTAATGGTGTAGATTTGTCTGCAAAGTTTGTCAACCACTCTGCAATAAAGCAGCAATGTCTAGTTGAAGGTATTACATGGTTTGAGAAGACTTACTAGCTTTATTGCTGGATTTACTCTTTATTTGGATTTTATGCTTTGGCTGCAGGGAACAGTGCTATGTGAATAAAATGAAAGATATGTTGAAGATGCTGAAAAATAAAACATTCTGTCAGAATAACTATTCTACAGCAGTTATGCCTTACTGTTATATACCACCAGTGACTAGGAGGAAATACCCAGAGACGGTACAGGGCTGGAAGGATACTGTAGTCTGATCGAGCAAAGCAGTTCTTTTGGTCTTAGACCAAATGGTAAAGTACTTCAGCATTCTAAAGCAACTATTTATTATGGTGGGTTAACCTACATAACCTTTGTCATATCTGTTCTGAACGTTTCTGGTTCCACTCCAGAAATTCTGTGAAAATTACCAAACTGTATCATCTTCAGCTTAAGTCTAAAACTTACTTAGTCTTACTGAGTCTGTGTTCTTTTTTCCTTCTTTGACCGCCTTGAGAATGCATAGATGATGAAACCTTTGAAGCTGTGTTGTAGTTCAAGACAGATTTTCTTTTTCTTTTTTTAAAAAAAGTTGATGAGAAAGAATGTTTTAAGAAAAATATTTTTTGATTTTTTTTGATATATATTTTAGCATTGCTGCAAAGGAAATAGGAAACTAATTGGTCTCTTAATGGTGTTATTCAGAGACTCAGTTTTAGCTTCAGCAAGAGATCTGCTTTACTGAGAAACCAGCAACATGGTGTGAAAAACCTAGTAGAAACAATAGGTACTTCTTTTTATAGCTGATTATCTCTTCAGAAACATAGAGTGCAGCCAGAACGTGGCAGTAACAGATTTGCTTTCTCTTGTGCTGGAACACAGCATTCTATTTATCTCTGACAAGCGAAGGAGATGTTGGACAAACTGCACTATTAAATACAGAAAGCCTTATTTAAATAATGTTAACACTTTGACACAAATAAGGACAAGCTATTCAAACATAAGGCTGATAACATTCTGCCCTTAACTTCATTGTACACAGAAAACAAAAATTTGTGGTGTCTTTTAGTGGCTTTATACTGAAATTCCTTTCTAGCCCAAGCTTTGTACATGACTTAATTGGGAGATGTACTAGTACATGGATAATATCTACTATATTGCTAATTTAGGGGATAAAGAACACTGGTGCACTGAAAGCTTTTTATATTTTCTGTTCATTTTCCTTTTCAAAACTTTTTAATAATGAAATGCTGAAGTTCCTTTTGCAAGTCAGATTCTCTGAACCCTCTAGTACAGTTTTTCATCCCCTCCCTCCTTTTAAGTCCTGTTTGTCTAACTAGATATTTTTCCACCAGTAATATAGATATGGTTAGTGCATTTTAAATATTCTTATGATATGCTGTAAAATATAAAATTGTGTATTATTATGCAATACATAAAAAAGCTATATAAAGTTAAGATTTAGCAGGCAATGTGGAAGCAGAGGGTTGAAGATACTAAATTATATGAGTTTAGTAATAGGGCTCATGTCCCCCCCATCTAGCTGGTTTTATGAGCACTAAATTGATTTTTGATGAAGTACTGTTGAAAGAATATAAAATTCACGTATTTCATATGTGAATACGAAAGCTTATATTTACTCTAGCAAAAATCAAGCCAAGTCTGAGTATTTCTCTCTTCAAATTGAAAACTAGCAAGCTGAGTTTCTACTAGTTAGTTTAGCAATTGTCTGTGGGTTTTGCAAAGAATGCTAAGTTAGCTCCCAGTGAGGATAATGGGTCATAGAGCATGTACATTTAGTCTAAATATCTTCAGWATTCTGAATTGTGTTGGTTTGGCATACTGAACTATATAAAAGAGCATGGGAATTTTGACTTTAAGAGGTGGTGGTGCATAGCTAGAGGGGAGAAGAGCCTACCTACAAATGTAGTTATTTTAAAGTTGCATTATGTTACATTTTCAACTGACTTTCACAGTTACTTTCCCTTGTTTAAAGATTTTACCCAAGTTTCACTGGATTTCATTTATGTATTTATTTTTAGTAGACAGGAAGATGAATCTTTTACTTTCCTAGCTGACATCTCTGTTTCTGTGTACTGTTAGATTAACAGGGGGKTAATGTGCACTGTGTAGTGAGGCTGAGAAGTACCCTCCATATGATTAGCTTGCCATAAGTAGTGGTACTTAGAATTCTGACATGTATAGGGAGCCTTTTTCCTTCCACAGGGCCAAGAGGATTTTCAAATACTTTTGAGTATACATTTAGCATTATTTAATAACACAGCAGAACAACCCTGATACTCACTTTTATCATGGCCTGTAAGAAATAAGTTCTCCACTCTGATTTAAAGGTTAGTGTGAGTGACAGTCTGAATTGACTCAGTTGTAGCCAGTTGTTTTAAAAATGAATCAATCATTTGTTCCAAGTTTATTTTTGTTTTGGAGTCTTTCACTCCATTACTATTTAATCCCTGTAATTTTTGTCTCTTCTTTTGAAGGACTGATTTGTATCAACAACTTTTCCAATGTGAATTGTATTAACCTGCTGAGATTTTTTCAGAATTATGATGTTTACTGTAAACCATCCTAGTAACTGCTATCAACAAGATGGGGAAAAACTTCACTTTTTATAAACACAAGACTGGATTTTTGCTAAGACGAGAAAGATTAATTTAATGTTAGTTAGATTCTTACCCATCTGCCTAGGAGTGGTGACTCACAAATTCACAATGCAACACCCCAAAATTAATCTGCCACAATAGCCCTGTGAAGCAGATGGGCTTTTCCTTTTTCCTGGGCCTGAACAGAAGTCTATACTATATGCACATGAGATGAGGGAATAGACTGAGCCTCAGCCTCGATTTCTGCATATATGTTCTTTTTTATTAACTATTTGTTGTTTTTGCTTTTCATTTTCAATCTCCCCTCTTTTTAAAGTAGCAGTTTTATCTTACCTGTAAAAAGGAGATCTGGGAACATATTCCTCCATATCCTGTATGAATAATTAATGCAAATAAATCATTTAGCTGCTTTGTAGTGTGTTTATCTTGTATAGGCGATCCTTTGAGTGCTTAATCATCTAGCAAACCTGCTAATTTTCTTCCATTCCTGTTATTCGATAGAATTCTATTATTTGAAATTTTTGTCAATGCTGTTTTGTCTCTGTTCTTTAAATTTCCTCACAGCTTTCTTAGTTTTTCTTACATATCTTAGGAGTTGTATTTGAAATGCCTCTTTACCTGCTTTTGTTTTGAATCTCCGTTGTCTGAAAAAATCTCTGGAAAGACAGAATAATTTGAGACTTTCTATTTAAATTGTTCTTTTCCCCCCGTTTGCTTTCCTTACAGAATATCTGTATTCTTTTTAAGGGCCTGATTGTGATTTCTGCTTTTATAGATCCCTTTGCATTTCTTACACTTGGTTTGGTCCTTTGTTGTGATGATGGCTGTTGACGGTGGTGATAAATCGTTCACTTTCTAGGTTTAGTGTGCATTTCATTGCACACTTGTTATTCAATTGCGCATTTATACTAACTTTCTGAGCGAAGTATTATTTATTATATAGTTAAGAATAACTTCACTTTTTGCTCAAAAAAAAATTAGTTGTATTATGAGTTAATTTTCCAAAGTGTGGAAGTAGCTTTCTCTAGACCTTGCCTTTTGTTCAGTCCTATACAAAAAACTAAAATGATTTATAAATATTTTACTAGTCTTTTTTGCTTCTACTGACCAATATTGAAATATATATATATGAACATTGAATATACCAATATTGAAAAGATATTTATATTTTAACTATCTTGTTGTCTTTCAAGCCTTGTTTCTCTTCAGTTACACTAATGTTGTCTTTGAAATGATTAAATGTCAGCTTTGTCCTCATTCTGCCATTTTTTTAACATCATAATATGATTGTCATAACCTTCATTTGAAAGAACTTTGCTAGCATATTTTTGTACATAGCTTAGTATAATTTGGAGATCTGCATAATTTAACCTTCCTTTTTATAATACAACATATTTACACATCTAAAGCAGTAGTCATATGAGGAAGTCTAAGTGCTTTACAAATCTTAATGAGTTCAATCTGTTATCCTGCTGTACAGAAACAGATTTCAATTCCCCTGCCCCGTTTTACGAAAGGAACCTGAGGGACTAAATGGACTTTCCCAAAGTCAGGTGGAAAACACATATTTTAAAGCTGTGAATCAGGCTTTTTTTTGGTCTACAGGTAATGTCATTTTTTTTTTTTTTTTTGTTACTTGATCCCCTTTTTAAAATTTTTTCAGGTTTCCATTGATGGAATAGTCTTATGGTGGATTAAGCAGGAGTTGGGAGGGAGCTGACTTTATGGACTATACAGCATAGACTACTGTATGCTAGTGCTACAGAAAATAAACAGGAATTGTTCTGTTTGATAATATGCCCATACTGTTATTGTGAATTTAAACATTTTATGAATACATTCTGAATTCTAACAGAATATTTGTTTTGTTTATCTAGAAAAATTCCTTGTGTTTTGAGGCAACAAATTCATGAATTGCTAAAGAAATCCAGCTTGTTGGTAGTCTTATATTTGAATAAAGGCTGGAAATGGATGTTAATTCTGCTCTTTGAAGCAAGATGAGACTTTTCTAGTCTCGGTTGTGGCAGGAAAAAGCCAATTTTCCTAGACTTTGTTCTTCCTTTCTGGTACTTTATTTTCATTGCAAGGTGGAGACATAATTGATTTTTATTGATTTTTACATCTTTTCATGCTTCTTGTGGGACCATAACTCAATCTATCAATAATAGAGAAGTATGTATAAAATTTGCACTTTTGGTTGCTTGAAAGAATGGTTCCCTCTTACTTCAGACAACTGCTTCATTCTTTCATATTTGCTGTCCTTTTAATCAGTGACTTGGGTCTGAGAGTATTTTATTTTTTAAAATTGATCTCCCAAATCTTTAATATATGTCTTCACAAAACATACAAGGTTCTTTACTTCTCCTAACAAACTTGATGGCTCTATTGAAAAAGATGACAGTTTCTTTTCAGAAAGATATCATTTCTAAAGTGGGCGATCTGCCCATCTTGGCTGGTCTTGATCATTTTTCTGTTTTGTACCTTGAGAAGAAATTGAAGCATTTTGATTAGATCTTGCATAGAAATCTGAGCTACAGAATCTTGCTGGCAATAGGATCTTAAAATTTCCCCAACCTGAGATTGATAGGGATATAGGCAGTCCATGTATGACAGAGATTTATAGTCACCATTTTGGATTTGGGTAGCTAAAATATGGATAGGTCTTAATGAATGCTGTGTTAGTTTTGTGCCTGCGTTTCAGTTCTCCATTCCTCACAGAAATATTTCTGTAACGAATTTCTGAAAGGTCCTATGAATTTAACTATTGCAGTGATGGAGAGATTAATTGCTTTACAGTGAATAGGTAGATTTTGTCATTGTGCACTATTTTTTTCTTTTTTTGACAGATTTAGTTTTCTGCAAACTGTGAGAATCCTTTCTGCCTCCCCTTTGGAGGAAATACTGGAAGCTGGCATTTTAGCTGTAGACCTGCATATCTAAAGGGAAATTTTTGCATTCATGTTTGATAATGAGGACAGTAGACTTTAGCCAAGACTTTTTTGTTAATCTTTTTTTTTATTAGTCTTAGATAATGTCCTTAAATATTTTTGTGAATGAAGGATTTCCCTGTTTCTCATGAAATGATCCTTAMAAACAAGATAGGTTACTGCTAGAAGTCATAAAACAGTTCAAAATGCTAGAAATTTCCAAGTGCTTTCATTGTAGTTCAAATACACTCCAAATTCCATTTCTCTCTGCTAGTATCAATAAGTAAAAAAACTTGGTCAGGCAGGGGACAAGGTTGGAAGTCAGAGAACAAACGCTCCAGGCAAACAGCCTGTTAGTTAACACTAAAGACAGAGGTTGGCACTGTATCAAGCAGGATCTCAGGGGAAGTAAGGTACCCTGGAGTGTAAGACTTTTTAAGCCCTGGTTTTGCATGCAATAACTGTGCATTTAACATAAATGTGACTGAAGTTGTAATATAAGTACAAAATGTGCAATGGTCATCTAAATGTCAGATCCTTTTGATGGATACAGGCACCTAAATATGGACTCTATGTGCTGAGTTTAGGCAAAGTAATTTTTTCTTTCTTTTGGTTGTACCTGACTTTTTTCACACTTCAGGACTTAGTTTGAAATTTGAAACTCTCCAGGGCAGGGTATGGTCTTTCCATATGTTTGTATAGTTTCTGCAGATTGGAGCTTCCAAAACAGATGGCTTGAAAATTCTGAAGAATCAGCCTTGGACACCCTCTTAAACGTCTGCGATAAGCATTATTTAATTATTGTAGTGGAGATGATGTTTGAGTATGGCAGGCTGGAGGGAGTATGGTCCTGCCTCCCACACTGATTACCTTATGCTTTCATATAGTTTTCTCCTTTTACAGAGCTTTGATATTTTTTTCTGATTTTTTAGTGTCATAGCTAATGCCTGCTTTACCTTTTCTGTCTTCAGTACTAGTTGTATTTGTCCATATTGATTTTACATTCTGAGTTAAAGTAATTAGTGAAATACAAACAATATACAAACAAATTTATTTTGAAATAAGATTTCTTAGCAAATTAATTTCTGGAGGCATAAGGAAGAATTTCACGTACTGATTTTTAAGATATTGAAAAATGGAAAGAGGATGTATAGGAAAGGTGTATCTTCTTACCTGGCCCCACTGGCAATGAAAATGCTTAATRCTTGTTGTGGTCAACTTGTGCTTTCCTCTCATAAGAAGATCCTAGAGYTGCTGATGTCTTATTTCCATTGGCCTAAAATGGAGGTTATTGAGATGTTTATTTTTTCTAGCCTTCGGAAGAACTAAAGTCTCTATATTTATAAACTAAGCTAGGAAAGAGGAAAATTTGAGCACTACTGAGGCAAGTTTATCTCACAATCTGCTAACAGGTATAGTCAAAGCAAATTACATAGTTTGCTTTAGGACAAAGCTTGAGAGTGTATGCTAATGAAAACAGTAATGACAGCTTGTTCTTAACTAGCAGCTCTTTTCTTGTGTGCTATTTCTGAGACAATTTTTCAAGAAAAAAATGGAAGTGGGTGAGGATGACTGGCCAGCATAAGGAATAGTGATAGCTGGGAAAAAAAAAAAGAGAGAGAGAGAGAGAGAGAGAGAGAGAGAGAGAGAAAGGGGGGGAGAGAAAAAAAAAAGTGTGGTCTGGTCACTCAGGCATTCTCATCCTTATCAGAAGCTTGTATAACTGCATCTTTAACATAATACTGCCACCCTTTAACTCTGCATCTGTTTTGGGGAGGAGTATTTATTGCCACACATTTCCAGGAAAAAAACAAGACTTTGCATTGATCCCTTTCATGCAATTCACTCCCCTTAGAACAAATACATTGCCAGCAAATCCTACCCGAGACTCTGCTTCAAACAGAAACCAGAAAATGCAGACTTTTAATTAAAAAAACTCTCAAAGGTCACTCTAACCTGATTAGATTTACACTATCACACTTAATTCATTAAACTAAAACTCTAGTAACTAAAGTTCAGAAAGGTCTATTAGGTGACTGCCTGTCTGCTGTCTCTTGCTGTATTTGGATCCCTTGTAAAGAACAGAAAAAGGGCACAGCATTTCTGTGTTTTATAAGGTAGCATGTGTCATAGCTGTGAGCTAGGGTAATCAGTTGTCCTAGCTTGTGCAGGATTTATTTCCTGATCCTGAGAAAGCCAAGTGAGGAAACTCACAGAGAATACAAACTCTGTTTTTTGTTTTGTTTTGTTTTGTTTTGTTTTAGCTGTACTAGTGTAGTCCAAGGCCACCTTCAAGGTTTCCCTCTCCCCAAGTTGAATGGCCGCAGGCAGCTCATTATCATGACTTGTGTTGCTGTCTACAGCATTTTAAAAAGTCTATTTCTATTTCTTCAGCAATAAGAGCCTAGTCATCTGCACTGCAACTCTTAACCCCTTTAAAAAGAATTTCTGTAAAAGTTCTTCCATCAGGGGCCTCAGCACGGGCTGTACGTGCTCTTGCTGTAAAACAAGCACAACACCTAACTTGATGAGTACCTGGAGAAAACTGTAGCTGCTAGTACATGCTGGCAATGTCCTTAGCCGGGGCACTGATGTGGGAAAGCTGGATTCTCATCCTGGCCCTATTGCAAGAATGTTGAAGAATACCAGAAAAATCACTGTACTTCTCTCTGCTTCTTTTCCCCTCTGTAATTTTCCTCTCTTTTCCAGCACTTTACACTGCACTTACTGGACAGGCAGATGAGGCTGTCCCCCTGCTTTAGTACTGCCCAGAATAGGACATACTTTAAGGTCATGGGGTGCTTTTCTGTCTGTTCAACTATATAACTCATTCACAATGCCAGTTGCCTCTTCTAATGTTACCTTTGAATCCTTGTAAATACTGCAGGAAYGTAAAAAATTAATGCTAGATTATTCTGAACTGCAGAACATAATTTTTGTGTGACTGAGGCAGGGGTTTGCTAAGTAAGTTGCTGTGTATGAAACAAGACCATACGGCAAGCAGACTGCTTTGCTACCAGTCTAACTTATTTAACAATGGGAATACTGCCAAAGRGGATAAATCTTATAAAAACCAACTGTAGCAGTCACCCATTGTTGTTTCACCAATATTGATCATTTAATTCACTATTGATGTGGTCTCCTTTCCTATTAAATGCAAGTACTTGGCTGTAGCATAGCATAGGCTTGTGGAGACTTTGGACAGCCTTTCTGCTAGACCTGCCCGCTTTACRTAGAAGGCTCTGTTTTGAGGGTGTTCATCTACAAACAGAGGGAGATTTTCACCACTCAGAAATCTGGTGTTAATGTTTGCTGATCCCTGGTAATGGGTGCTGTTGTGGCAAGGGTGGCTGAACCTCATGGGGAAACTTCTGAGCTCTCATTGTTTATGAGCTAATATGTTAAAGGAAATCAGCATGGATTTCATGCTGATTTAATATGCTGGTCCCAATACTGAAACTGCTGTATATATAGTTCCCTAGAGAAATGCAGTTTCTTGGAAAGGAGTGAAGCCATTAATGCTTTAATCTGCATGTGCTTAAAAATGGAATCTATTTCGCTTGCTGTAGTGTTAAGACAGCATGGGAGAGCTGGCCTGAGGTTTGGGTTTTTTGCCTTCTTGTGGGAGCTAAGCAGGCTGCAGGAGATGCAGTTGCAAATCCTTGCTGAGTACCAGCTTTGGCACAAAACAGCAAAGGAGCTGTCGTAACCCATTAGGACAACAATGCATTGTTGACTGTTTATCGGATGCCCAAAATGAGCATTAGTTCAGTACAATAGCAATTGAGGGCAGACTTAAAATAACGTGCTTGTTTGTCTTTAAAGTAGGAACTTATGTCTTGATAATTAATGAAGGGTTTATAGTGGTATGGAGGTTTGGTAAGTAAACTTCAGGTGAGTTGTGTWGTGTACACTGATGGATGTACATTCTAGCATAAACTGAATAAATGAAGAGGAGGATTTCTGGAATGAATTAAGAGCATCCTATCTGGAGGCCCTTTGTCATTAGGATGATAGTGCTTTGTTGGTAGGGTAATTTAACCTGTGTTAAGGTCCCTGCTACTGTCGCTAGACTATTACAAGCCAGTGCACTGCTTAGTGTTGCACATTGACACAGTACACTACAGGCACTGCACTGCATTAAGACTTTCAACAGTTTTGGTAGGGAAGCAAGATGGTGTGTTGCTCACTCTAGTGTTACTTCATGCTACTAGAAAAATGTAAATATTGCAGAGTAAGTCTTGTTCTTAGAAATCAATTAATGCATTCACTTCCCMATTTCAAAGATTTTTAACTGACTTTCACACAAAAATACCTGCTTGAAAATAGAAAATAAGAGTAAAAATGATGCTTTCTGGACTCCATCACTTGCTGTGTTTCTGAGTACCTAGAAGACTTTTATGACATGTTTAATGTCGCATCAAATCCTCTACACCTACTTCTTATGTTAGTTGCCTGTTTTTGTTCACAATAAAATTTCAAACATCTGTTTTATTTTAGGGACTACATCAATATTTCAATATACAGTATAACAGATAAGAGTTGATCCTAGTGCCAGGAGCCTCTGTATTTTTCACTGTTTTGTTTTTTGTCTGGCTTTTTTAAAATGAGAAAGAGGAAAAAGCGTAACAGAGAACTGAGTTTCTTGACTATTTTGAGGAATACGAAATTATTTTCTACTGTTACATCAGAAAAGCTTTTGCGCTGACTTTAATGAGATTAGTCACTGTGCAGAACTTAATGCAGATAGGGAAACAGTGAATTTCATCAATACCATCCAAGTCACCGAATGTCTTTGATCCTTCAGAAAACAAAATAAAACAAAAAATATCTAAATTGACATGTCTTCTTTCCAACAGTCTGTACACAGTGAAACTTTCTCAGCCTCTTAGTTAACATTGAAGCATAAACAGATTTAGCCCAAGGTTCACTTCTTCAAGAACTTAATGCATAGCCGTTTCTCAGAACTCTAAAATGTGTACTAATATTGAAAAATATGATTTTTTTAGTGCAATTTGAAAGTTAAGATGTCAAAGATGTAAGTCATGAAAGTTTATATTGCGTTCTTCCCCTCTGTCCTCCCTCCAACATCCTTAATAGAGTAAAGAAATTTGGAAAAACTACTGAGATAAAACATGACAAAAACTGTCTACTTTGTACCAAGTTCTTTGTGTATACATTTTATGCAACATTATATTTACTTTGCTGGTTCTACATATTATAGTAATTCTTTTCCATGTATGACATTCTGGTTCTGTGTATATATGTGTGTGTGTGCGTGTACATATATATGTATTTTTAACTCCTTGTCAAAATTTGAAGTAGCTCTGCAGAATCTCATTTCGTCTATGGAATTATGAGTATCTTGAATTTGATTGCTGTTCTCTGAACTACAGAAAATCTTTCCATTATTTTGCATTAATAAAGTTCTTGAATGTGGCTGTTAATCCTCTGTGGTTTTATCCTTAACTTATATAAGGATATGGAGTTTCACCATATTTATCTGCCTCTCCATTACAACTTCTTTTTAAAGTGGATGCCCAAATCTGTGTAGTGTCATGTGACAAAAGATGTCCAGCAGCCAAATTTAGAATGCATATGCTTTGCTCAGTTGTTCTGCACTCAATTATGTCTTTAGTATTGCATCTTTAGCTGTTTTTAGTATTGCATTTTATGCATACAAGTTCTTGTCTCAGTCATGAAATTGACAGAGGAACATATCTGGACTAACTGAACTGAAGATTACTGTTAAGATTATTTCAGCTTTTCTATTTATTGCAGGTAATTAAAGTGTATAGTGAAGATGATACTGGCAGAGCTTTGGAAGTACCAAGTGATATAACAGCCAGGGATGTATGTCAGCTGTTGATACTGAAGAACCACCATATTGATGACCACAGCTGGACTCTGTTTGAACAACTTAATCACATAGGTTTAGGTAAGACTCATGCCATAGAATGGTATGGCAATAAATAAGTTTCTGTTTTGTTTTTTTTTAATGTAGAATAGAAAGGCTTAGAAGTGAAGTCTAATCAAATTTTGACTTTTCCACAGTAGAGAGAGGAAAAAGTGGTGGSAGAGCTTGTTTGAAGGTTTTAATGTTTTGTGGCTTTTGTTGTTTTTGTTTTGAAAGCCTAGCCATAAAGTACATTCTGTCAGTGCTCACTCACTGCTTGATCTGCATATGTAAGAGTGATTTGGAAGATACCTGCCATTAAGGTTCTCACTGCAAATTCTTTCTGGCTCCTGGTTGCTTTTACCTTGGTATTTCTTCCTCTTTTGCCTGTATTTCATACTTATCTCTAGGAAGAGTTGGAATATTTTCAAATAAAGTCTTTGCTATTCCCAACACATCTGACATCTCAAGGACAGAAAGTGGTCATATAGTGCTATCCTATCTGGACAACAGGGCTGTGTTTTCAGAAACAACATAGGAGTTGGTTTTCAGTATTCTCCTTCAGTACCATTGGTTTGGCTAGATTTGTTGTGTTCTTTCTGTAACATCAATGTTTTCCTAGTATAGTAAAATCCTCTATTTCTATTACACAACATAAAAGTTCTAATTTGTGGCTTCAGATTACAACTATATTTTTGAATTCTGGTCTCTGTTCCTTTTTGTAATGTATAGACATAACTTTGCAGTATAAAAGCACATTAAGGCAAATAATAACTAAAGCATGTTAAATATAGGAGGAAAGAGGATATGTTTGCAGATACATAAAAAATGCAGAACACTGAAAAAACTACATTCAGAAAAGAATAGTTCAGGTGCCTACTCCCAGAATGTAGTATTTAACTATTACTCTAACTGGACAATCTCACTTCCTTTTACAGCACTGCTTTTCAGTATTCTACTTGATTTGTTTTTGTTTGGAGATTATATCAGAAAAATCTTCCAGAAGACAGATTAAAAAAGTATCTGTTTTTAATTTCTGATCACTCAACGTTTCCATGTTGTTCTTGTACTATGGCACTATACTAGAGGAGTTACCAAAGCTGATGCTTCTCCTTCTGCAGCATTCTTAGCTGCCAGTGCAGAAGTGTGTGGCTTGAGGAAAAGGAAGTTTTGGGGACCTTCCTGCATTCTGAAAGTATATAGAAAGCTCCTCCAATGCCTTCATTCTCAGAAGAAATAAGACTGATACATGGTTACTCCAGTACTGTGGATGCAAAAACAGAGTTGAAAGCTATTTTCATGCTACCTCTGTGTGTATTCATCTAGGGAATCTGGACTTGTGTATTTATGTAAAATAAGCTTGTCTGTGCAGCTCAAACTGTATTATGTTTAACAGCAGTATTTTAAAGATGAACTATAAAAGCTAAAATGGTTTGCTGCCCTTTTCTATTCCTTTATCCTATGAAGGCAGCCACAAACACTTAAAAAAAAAAAAAACTTGCTTTGTAACATTTCAGAGATATTTATAACCTTTTGCACTGAATGTATCAGTTGTAAGATGCTTCCAGCTCAGAGTAAGGTCAGAGTTAAGCGAGACCGTAGATGACTGACTGCTACAGGAGGTATAAAAATGGCTTCAGACAACACTACTATAGTAATAGTAGAAGTGTTTTCTGTATTTTATAGTGTGGCTAATGTTTAAATAGTGAAGTAATTACTGAAGAAAACGCTTTTGACAAACTATGCCTGAACAATTGCACTATTGTTTCTTCACACTATTGTTTATTTGCACAATATACATCCTGTCAAATACTGTGTGTCAATCTAAATGATTTCTTGGATTATTTCAGTATCAAATCATTAGTGAAGATGCTTTTTCATAAAATTCTAAAACTCTTGAAATTGGTTGTATGTTCTGTTAGTGTCATACAGTTAAAGAGTTTCTTCAATATATATGAACTGTAATGTTAAGAAGCACATCTGTTCCTTTTAGTAAAGAAACTACAACTTTGTTATTGTGTAGGCCTACTGTTTGGTTTTGTCTGTAGGGACATTTGAACTTGCTATATATCCTAGTTAGATTTGAACCAACAATCTCAAGACCTGAATTCTCCACACAGTCTTCTGATAGATGCTGCTTCCTTTTGGGTATAATTTTRGAGAAAGAAAAAATGCTCATTTTAAAAGTAAATGATTTCTTAAGATAATGAGGATTAGAAATTATCATTACTAGCCATGTAAAGAAGCAACTTGAAATAGTTTCTAATTTCTTTTTGTAACACTTAATAGTAATGGATTTATTGTTATGATACTGTTAGATCTTTTTTTGCGAAAGGTTTAACATACTGATCTTGATTTCCATTAAGTATATTCTTAAGTGCTGGATGAATAGCCTGAAAAAATACTTTTCAAATGACTTAGTTTTGAACTGTTTGCTATTTATTATTTTGTTGTGTGGTTTATCCATGGAAATCTGGCACTTTTTTTTCCTGTTCCCAAGTTAAATGAATGACTACTGAAAGAAGAAATACCCTGAGTGACTTCTGTGTCTCTGTAAATTCCAGTATGATAGTGATTAATAACTCATTCCTCAATTAGTGAACATTTTCTTTAATATCTAACAGCTGTCTGGATACTACTGAATTAGATATGATTGCATTTAGTGAGCTGAGCGGTGTTCTGCTTTTAATCAAGATGGACATTAATTACATTACTGGATTATGCCCTCATTACTGTGTAGGGTTATCTGCATGTGGAAGTTTAAAAACAAACCACCTCCCAACCCCACGTTTAATTCCTGTCAGAAATTTTCATAAGCCTGTATACCTCTTCGTGTCGAACCGCCTGGCAGCCATGAAACGGCGTGCCGTTCCCGCTGCGCGCGGCCGCCGGTGGCGCACGCCGAGCGCCGCAGCCGTTACCCGGCCGTTACGACCGTTTCCTGGGGGCCGTGGAGCCCCGCGCGCTCCCGCGCAGGCGCTCTGCGGGCGGGCGGGGGCGCTGTGGCTCCTCGCGGGCGGCTCCTCGCGGCAGGGGCCGGTTCGGCGGTCGCGGCCGAGCCGCGGCTGCGGCGGTGGCGCGGGCTGGGTTTCTACGTTGCTGAAGTCATTATCGTAGCGCTGTTAAACAGAATAGATTTCAGGGCTCTGTGCTTCCCGTACACGTCTTTTTGTCGTTTCAAAGAAATCCTTGGATGTTGAAGTGGGTTCCTCCACTTCATCTGCAGTTACTGAAGGCAGTTGCGGTGTGTCTAGGTTTGCTCGCCTGCCAGCCCTGCTCCCAGTTTCTTTGGGCTGGTGGTGTTGTGCCTGGGTGAGCTGGACGTAGAGCCGCACGCTGCCGCTGCACCGCCCCTGCACAAGTCAGATTGTGAGGAAAGGGCAGCCTTCCCTAGCTCTTTCACTTTTTCAGCAAAATACTTTATCTCCCTTCAGAATTCTCATTTTCTGCGGAGAGATTTTTGAATTGAGAGTAACCTGTTTTCCRTGTGCTTCTTCAGCTCAATAGACCTGCACAGGGAAATGCGCTCCGACGTGCCCCTCTGGGCTGGAAGKGTTCCCCTGGCCAGGCCCATTGCTGGGTCACATCTCTCGCTTGGCGTTCAGGTCCGGGTACCTCTGTGAAGCCTGTGGGAAGGCTTCTCGTCTGTGAAATGAGAAATCCCACCAAGCACCAGCTACACAATCTTACTGGACGGTGGGTTCCCTCCAACCCTCCTTTTTATTATTTTTTAATCCTTTCCCTGGGTGGCTAGAGGGGAGGCTATTTGAAATGTGTTTTGTTGTGTGCCCTAGTATATATTTTATATATACTAAGTGTGTGTATATATATATATATATATTTTTTTTTTGGACTGTGGCAGGTGCTCATCAGACTGAAGACAGCATCAATAATGGAAGGCTAGAGGGGAAGGCCAGAACTTCCGTCTCTTGCTGGAAGAAAAAACTGATCTAGCTAAAACAAAGGGGAAACTTTCTCATGGCAACAGTCAGTAATTCCACTGCAGAACTGTGTTTTGGAGTGCACTAACTCAGTGTTTCAGTTCCTGTGAGAAATAAGTCGAATCAAATGTAAAACGTTCTATAATGTGACACCTTAAAAAAAAAAGAAAAAAAGAAAAATCAGCATCCTTAGCCATCCATTAGGGTGATGCAATGTGTCTTATTTTTGTACCAAGAATTCTTGAGGAGATGGTATTTTCTTAAATGTCACAATGCCAACCATTCAGGAGTTTCAAATGTCATCCCAGAGGAGAGCTTTCTATTTGTAAAACTGGATGGAAAAAAAATGCTGCTTTTGAGTAGGTACTTCAGTTCTTTAGTGTCTCTTTTCCCCCACAATTGAAGAATATCTTTTGGAGAAGAATTGCCTGCCCAAGCTTTACAGATATTTTTGAGGGTTTTTTGATTTTTTTTTAAATTCCTTTATGCTTTTATTTGCTTCATTTGATCTAGTTACAAAATGTAAGTTTTGTGTAAAATCCGTAATGTCTGTCTTTATGGACTCAGGAGTGAATTAAACTCGATGAGAGTTTAACGTTTCCCTCCTTGATTATGGACATAGGAGTACTTTGTCTTCTGTGAGCCATAAGCATGGTATTTTCATGCTGTGGTGGATTTACATGCTTGAAAGCATGTTGTCTCTAGGGTTGCTGGCAGGAAACTTCCTGAAGAACAATTTTATAGGTTTGTAGCTAGAATCAGACTGGACAGTATGGAAGCATGAAGTGGTGACTGATGAAAGAGTTAGCAAACAAAGATCAATAAAAGCAGGCTGCAATTCTAGAGAGCCTTTAATTATTTCAACTTTGAGGTTTGATTTTTACTTTGAAGGTTGGGCCTGCAGCTCTTCTAAGGGTTGAAAGTTAGGCTCTCTGCTTTGCCAAGGATTAAAAAAATCTTACATTCATGTTAATTTAATAGTATGCTTAATTTAAGTTGAAAAAAACCCCTAGTTTAAGTTGTATACATTACACTACTTTTTATATGTTATAATATTTTTAAAAGTTCCTAGCATCAGGCAGTTATATGAGAACATTAGTGTTCATTTCAAGTATAGAACCGTAGGATAATGCAGTAGAATCGAAAAATGTGATCAGAAAATTGCRTGAGTTGCATGGTTTTATAATGTATTTTTAATTGCCTTTTTCATTTAAAAGCATGATCAGAATTGGATGGTAAAACCCCGTAATTGGCAGGGAGACCTACTSTTAGTCTATAATGCATTTGTTGGAGTGTTATTTAAATTTGAAAGTACTGATGATCTTTTAAACATAGCCTACRATTTTATTAAACTCCATATTGTTCTTGTTAGTTCAAGTCCATAAGAAAGTACAAGTGGCCACCAAGGTTGTATACTTACTTGGAAGCATGTTTTTCTTTTTACATGATATGATGATTTCAAAAACTTGTGAGGTTTATCTAGAAGAAAAAAAATGTATAAATAGTATTGTATAAAAGTTATCCTCAGTCTTCCAGGATTTGTGCTTAGCTACTTGCACTATGAATAGTCTCACTTAAATCAATGGTATTACTTAGAGTGTGCAACACTTGAGCATGCATAGCATCTGCAGGGAAGTTCCTAAATTCTGTATCTTCCCTATAAATGCACTTAATTTATATCTTTCAAGAAACTGAGCTGCAAAAGGAGTCTAAAGCAGTGAGAATGTTGATTCTGAACTTGGGTGCTAGAGTACAAATACCTGAATACTTTCTTTTCTTCCCCTTTCTCCTTTGCAAAAGCAAGCTATACATTAGGACTGACTTTGCAGGAGTTTTTTTTTTATTTTATTTTATTTTTTGGAGCTTGCTTTTACAGTTCCTTTTGCATATACAGTGGTTTAACTACTAAAATTCTCAGTTTCCCTGATACGTGCAAAAGYATTACCACTCTGAAGAGCCCTACCTTCATTTGCTGTTTTAGAGATGCTTCAGAACATAGCAGGGACTTGGGGAAAGGAAGACAAYGTAATGCTTTCTTATATTGGGACAACTCATGTTTTATGAATGATGCATTAGAAAAAGGAGAGTCAGACAGACATTCCTCACATCCCAGACAGGCTGTATGCAGGTGAATTGTTGGAGTAGTCTACTTYCTGCTGCTCTTTGCATCACTTGGTTGGGACTGCCTGGGTTTTGTCTCATGGTGCATATGGTCATATAGTAGAGTAAAGCCTCTGGGTGCTCCTATAAGAAAGTATGTGTAGTACCTCAGAAGTTGAGCTCCACTGAAGTGGAACACTAATTTAACATAACAGGAGCCATATTCAGCTTGCTTGTCTCATGTTTTGCAAATACACATTATTTTAATTATCTGATCCCTGTGCTTTCACATTTTGCTGTTAATAACTTGAGTGCAGGTTATGTGTCATCTTTTACAGGAAGAGCTATAGAGGACCATGAATTAGTGATGGAAGTCCAATCAAACTGGGGAATGGAAGAGGAAAACAGACTGTATTTTAGAAAATACTATGCCAAATATGAATTTTTTAAGAATCCAGTGGTAAGTCATAACACCATCTCTGTGAAGTGATGCAATTACCCCAGTACAAAGTGAAATAGCCCTCATGCAGATAGGCAGCGTGTAAAGCTGGTAGGGTAATATGAGTCAGAACGAATAACTGGGAGGGGTTATAAGAATATATTGTAGTGTGTATAGCTTTTGGTAGCTCTGATTTCTAAATATCCACRTTCATACGTTTTTGGGAAGGGGCAGAGGTGGATTTAACTCAAAATTTGTGTACAGACTTATAAGATTTTTGAAAATGAGAAGTTCTTGAACATTTTGAAATGAGAAAATTTTGAAGGTTTGACTGCTCTAAATAAGATTTCCAAAAACCAACAACAAAATACAAAATGAAGCAGTGTGGRGAGGGGCATTAATCTTAAAGATGACTTTATTAAGTGAAAAACGAATGTTATGGCCCAGCTGTACCCAACAGCAGCTTCTCACAGCTGCTGCTAAATGACAGCTGACACAAAAGGCCATGAGCAGCCATAACCTACTAGGAACAARCAAAAGTGAAGTCAAAGTTAGTGTGTATAAGTAGTGGAAAGTGYAGAGACAACTCCTGGATGTTACCAAAGGTTAATGCTACCGATTCAGATCTTTGCTGGTGGCAAAGGCCATAGAAGAAGTACTGGCTCAGCAGGAGAAATTCACCATCTGGTTACTCAAATACACTGTGTATTTGGATCACTCCTAACATGATCTCTTACGATGCCATCCAGCTTCTGATGTCAGAGAGAGAAATAGCAGAAATGTCTGAGGGCTTGAAAGGTGAGAAGTGGAAGGGAACTCCGCTTATCTGTGAAAAGGACAGAAAGGTAGCTGTTAAGGCATTAAGAGACCTAGGAGATCTGAGCTTTTTCCTTGCTTCCATATGTGTTTCTCTGGACAGATTATGTTGATTTCGCTGTATATTGCTTGACCAGCGGGTGGAAGCAGCTGGGGGCTTTGGTAGACACGCAGCTGTGAATAGCATCAACTGTTGTGGCTAATCAGAGTCCTTATTATTCCTGTTGAGTTACTCTTTTGGGAACTTAGAAAAGGTGTAATTAGAAAGCTTTGTCAGAAAAGGTGAATATTAATCACTCCTACTAGTAGTTCAGCATTACTAGCAGAGAAAGTCAGTGGGTATTAGAAGGTCAAATGAATATTTAGCTTGGAAATTCTCCAAGCCTTGAGAAAACTTTATTAGTAATGGTCACACTCTTTGCTGATTCATGTCTGTGTAGCTACACTGAGTTCACCAGCTGCAGACCTGTCCCATAAATTACCCTTTGAGYTTTCCTTAACAGTGAAATTGGCACTTTAAATGTGCATTTTTTAGCCACATCATGTTGACATTGTCACATTTTGGTGGTTAATTCATACTCATGTTATACCAAATTGGAAGAAAACTGAGAGGAATTTTTCTCTATTAGTGGAAGGTATAAAATACTTTACTGAGATTCTAGTGTATTAAAAACAATAGAAAACGTTATATTTTTCAATGTATTGGTGTATATCCTCCCTACTTGGTAGCATACTCAAGCCCTAGGCAAGTCTTATATGTCAACAGTAATAGAAATTACTACTAGAAAAACAACACTAAGGGCCAGGTACTGTGATTTGACTTGCACTGCAGCATGAAATTGCTTCCAGAGTCCATTGATGTTTTTTCAAAATTCTAAGGTTTTCAGCAGATAATATATAGGATGTCACAAATTTAAGAAGAGAAAGATAAACTAGAATTATTGTATCAGAGAAGCAGCAATTTCTTACACAACATTGAGAATTTTATGTCCAAAAGAGATACAAAGTTTTATATTTATTTTTACAGAACTTTGATACAAGTTATTGTCTTTACAGGGCTTTTTTCCAGATCATATGATGTCTTTTTCAGATGAGACCAATGCAGCTATAAGCCACTCTGGGATACTACAGGTGTGTGTGTAATCTTTACACGAAGATAAGCCAGTATAGCTCAGAACTTCTAAATACCTATATTGTGTAAATCTAGCTTACTCTCAAATCCGTCATTAGTTTTTGAATGACTCAAAACATGGCTAGTAACTTTTTCCTCATGAAATGTGAAGTGATGTCTCCCTTCCAGAAAGTTACTGTATGACCACAATTAGAAAAGTGCATATTCACTCGGGATCCAGGAGTACAGAAAAAGCCAAAATGCAGTAAACATTACTAATGCCTTTGTTAGGTATTTCACGTGAATACCTAACATATGAAATACCTAACAAAGGCATTAGTAATGTCTTAGTAATGAATAGTAATGAATACCTAAGGAATGTGTTTCCTTAAAATATGAAGTGTGTATTATCAGCACGTACTTAACAGCAGGCCTTGGTAGAATATTGAGGAACCCGTAAGTGATACAAATCGATATAAAAAAGAGTTAAATAGTTAAACTTAATGAGTAGAAAATTTAGACTGACTAGTGTGATTTGTTAGCTTGAAGGCTGCTGTAGCCTTCCAAAATAAGTGGTAGGTCATTCGGTGTTAGTCATCTTTTAAGTGGACAGAAGATTCTAATTTACAGTTGGAATAATTTTACAGAATGACCATATCAGGGATCATCATCTTACTTCTCAAAGAGGGGAAAAATGAGTAATAAAGGTGGAAATGTACACATCACTCTTGTTTGCTTGTCATTGGAAAACTTAATTAATAGAAGAACTTTCACTGGTCTTAAGACAGCAACCTAATGTGTGAATTCTGAGCATAAAGAATGTTTGTAAAGGCAATATAATAAGACTTTTATGGTAGAACTAAAAGAAATATAGAAATTTCAAAATATTTTTTTCCATTTATAGAATATATTCTACCTTAGTATCTACCAGGAGATGAAAAACATTGAAGAAATAACTTTGAAAGCAGTTTTCTGCATCAAACACTTCTATCCTAGGAAGAAGGGGATGCTGAAGTCAGGAGGTTTAGTTGCCTCAAATATGGCAAAAATGTTCCAAATTAAATTTAATTGACACATACTAGATTCCATAGATCATTTTTACAAACCTAAATAAAAATGTTATAACTTAAAAGATGCCACGCATCTCTATTAGGTAGCAAAAGTGAACTAATTTTAATTAGATTATGCAGCTTAATTTAGGCATTTAATTTTGAAAACATTGTTTCTTATGTTAATAGAATTTAGTATTTTTTTCTCTCAAAAGTAGTCTGGTAGTTTGTAAAAGATAATAAAGACTTCTGCAGTAAAACTGTTTGCTGTGCACCTGTGCACAAAAGCTATTCTCCATGTACTGCTTGAAGCTACTTAAGCCCTTGAAATAGAACATATGTGATACGGAGAATATGTGCAGAGAATATGTATGAGTAAGATTGAGAATTGTTCTAAATATATATAGTTGCACCCAATTTCAATAGCTTGAAAAATTTGTTACAGACTTGGTCTGTTGCTGTTTTCTCTTTTATTGCYTGTTTAACTGTATTTGATCTAATAAGACTTACTAAACGCGAAGTACAGAATGCCCTCGTGGCTTGTGCAGCTGTCACGCGTGTTTCAGCAGAAGCTGTTCAGTAGATTGTTTACAGTGTGTCACTATTTGCTTGGAAACTTTCATTAAGACAAGTTAATGGCTTGAGTTATTATTTGTGATACGCTTGGTCAAGTATCAAGAGAGACATTAATTTTAAAAACTTGATGCTCACAGGTGATTAAAAAATCACTTCTGATACTTTTACAGCTTTATGTGGATTGAGCTGTAAGGAAGAAAAATGTTTTTCAAGTATGTTTTTCTTGACTTTCCTTGAAAGAGAGAGAATGAGTGTTTCAGCTGATGTCTTTAAATCAGATCATCAAAACTGCCCCCCCCCCAAAATTTTTTTTTTTTACCTGTCCCCCATCTATTTAGCAAGTGTTAAGTAAAATCACTTTCCGAAGTATGCCAAATCTCTATTTATACCAAAGAGAGAGAAGGTTCAATCTCTGCCGTGAAGATCTTTAATGTAAAAAAGAAATATGTCACTATATGGATTGGGATATGGCTCTTCTGAGGGACAATTCTGTATGCATCCATACAGAGGTAGTCAGTACAGGTCACCGTAACTTTTTTTTCATTTCCAAATTGAATATGTTAAGATATGTTAAAAATTAATGTAGTAAGTAGATTTTAATCTCCTGTAGTAAAGAAATATTATTTTCAGTTTTATATTTTTTTCTTTTAGAATTAGTAACTCTCATAGGTGGGCCACAAATTATATCACTCAGTTTAATTAGATGTGAAACTGTTGTTGCAACTGTAATTTAAGATAAGAGTTGTCACTTGTCTAAAACATGGTCTGTTTATTGGAACAACACTTGCTTTGGATGAATTTATGTACACACCAGATCTATTGGTGTTCTCATTCATAACAGTATTCCCAATGAATAGACTGCACTAGATAGAAGGCATGAAGGCTCAAATCTGTCAGCCCTGAGTTAGCATGTTAAATTCTAGCCTCCCTGAAGTCAATGGATTTCTTTTTAACAGGTCAAAATTTTAGCCTCTTTTTTTTGGTCTATGTGTAGCATTACTCTAATTTGCAACTCTTTTTCTTTTTAACTTCTAGTTGTATTTGTACCAGATTTTTTTGTACCAGATGTACCATTTTTTTCACTATGCAGAATATAGGCCACTGTTTTAAGTTTTACAATCACATACCTTCAAAATAATTGCCCAAATAATTTTGACTTGTATACTTTTTCTGGTTTTATTTAGCAGTAGTCCTATTTCTCCCTCCATTTCTCCTGTCCTCACTGTTCAATAGATGTGATTGATATGCAGGTTCTGTAGGCAGACCTGAAGTTCAGATACAAGTATTATTTTGACCAGTTTAGCTGCTTCTTTCTAATAGCTAAGTATAATGTGAATACTTTAAAAAAACTATTGTAGATAGCACATATTCAAACCATCTTCCAGAGCAGTGAAAAAACCTTTCGCCTGACACAAAATATATTAGAGAGAGGAGCATCCATCTTTCCTAGATAAATATAAAAACCAAACTTTATATATGCCAAAATTAAGTAAAGACAGAGTAGGATTAAAAAGACAAACCCTATGGATTTTAGGAAAGGTAGAATTATTGATACAGCCTTCCTCTTCTGCTCCCTCCTCTTATTTCCTTCCCTACTCCCTTCCCCACAACACTCTCCGTTTTTCCTATTCTCTACCTTCAGAGATTTAAGATACCAGCTTCCTTCTCCTTAACCTCTGTGCCACAGCAAAACCCTTTTCCTCACCTGGTTTGTTATCTAACTCARTTCCAGTTCCTATTCCCTGTTTGTTCTTGCTGAAATTTCTATGCACTGAATTCCAGTCTCATACCAATGTCCCAGACGTGTCCTATCTGGTCCTGTTCTCTTTCCTCGTCTCCCCCACTGGATTTTTCTGGCCTTTCTCCCAGGCATATTCACTCAAATGAACTGGTGTGGAGAAAGACTAAAAATCAGTATCAGTTCCTGACTGGAATCACTTACTGCCACAAAAATTCAGTCGCTGTTTCAGAAGAAAATCCTGCTCATGCCTAGTAGCGTTGTGATGGATCATGGCTTAATATCAATAACCTATCTGAAGAAATTAGCCATCAAGTTCAAACTTGATTCATGGAGYCTTAAGAAAATAACAGCTGCTCTGACTTAACTCTCCAGAACAGAACGGCTCTGCCCAAGAAGCATCCACCTTGGAAAATGTTATTCTCTCCCCTAGTGCAGCCATTGTTTCAGTTCAAATAAATGTTGAAGGTACAGGCAAGTAAGTTGTATATTTGAGAGTGCAACTTTCAGTCTTTATGTTCCATTCAGGAACACCTAGTATTTCTGCTTGTTTTACTATTATATTAATCCTRGACAGTGGAATGTTCTTCCTGTTCAGTTGGAGTTTTGCTTATTGTTGCTTTTTTATTGTTTTTTCTCGCTCACTTTATTTTGTTTATAGTTTAAGCTAGTTTGAAGTTGGTTTGGTTTACAGCTATTGAAATCATAATATTGGTACTGTCATATATTAGTGTCTGAAGCACATGGTGACATTTGACACCACTCTACATATGTAGAGTGCATTTCACTGCACTGCACTGTACAAGCTTATTTCTACACATTGTGTGACTGGTAACCCCTGTTTACAGCCTACTATCTTTTAACTCTTTCCTTTTTTTCTACCCATATCAAGGGCTTTTCCTATTTTTGTCCTACTTTAATTAACTTTTCCCTGTACAAACTTGGAAATAAACTTATAATAAACTTCAGTCTTGCATATGTTTCTATTAACAACAACAAAAAAWTTCTAAGAAGTTCTCTTTTCTACCATCTTTAATGGCAAGTTTTATTAAAGAAATTTGTTTTTTCACTCCGAAATATTTCTCATGCTTATTTTGCTGTGACAGTTAATGGTTTTGACTACAGCTTGTTCATGTTTTATTTTCTCACATAGTTCTTAGCTGTGTTAGAGAAAAGAGGTAGATCTGGGATTACCTTTTTCCTAGTATTATTTCAACTTTATTTAATTGATACCTTGGGTACAGCACTGATTGTTGAAGCTGAGCTTTGTATTGCTCATCCAGTTTGGCCTCTGAGTAAGAAATGTGTTTTTCATGAGTGCCCTTTCTGTTGGAAGCTCTCATGGCAGGAATACAAGACAAGATACTTGCGCAGGTTAGGAGCCAGCATTTCATTTCATCTTCAGCAGAGCCCAAAGAGATACTCTTTTTCTTTTACATATATTGACTCTCTAGATTATCCTGAAGTTTCTATTCGACTTTGTTTATGGAGTTAAAATACTTTTTCAGTGCAGCCTTTTATATTCACCTGTCTGCTTCAGTATGGCTGAAATAGCTTAAACTGCATTTGTATACAGAATGTGACAGCAGCACATATAGATGGATATACCTAGTCTTATTGCAATGTAAAGCTACTCAGATTTGAATAGTGGTGAAGCTCTCATAATATGTTCTTAGTTGTGGGCTAGATATGCCAGGCAGTTCCCTGTCAGACAAAGTATGGCCATATTACTGCACTCAAACTAGCTAAATTTAATTACCTCTGGATAGTCTGCATGTGCAATAGTCATGCATCTGACATGCAAAAATAAGAGTGAAAATAACCTTATCTTTGTTGGGCTCCATTATTTAGTGGCCAAAGAACTTGGTGTTCATCCAAGATCATGTTCACTTTATCATTTGCTGCAGCCAGGTGCCAGCCAGTCTGTCTCGTTGCCTTGGAATCTGCTGCTTCCTGTCCTCGGCTCTCCCGGCTGGGCAGGCCGTGCTTGTCCTGTGCGAGGATAGAGGTATCTGAGCATATCGGGAAGGGGCAGCAGATGGGAGGAAACTGCAGCAACAAGAGCTGCAGAAATCAGCAAGAAAACCCYTTGTACCCTACTCACATACAGGCCTGGATAGCATTTATGATATTGCAAGCCAGTTGGAGGCCGAGTTGCTTGACAACCTCAATAATAAAACCTGAGTTCTCAAATGAAAGCAAAAAATCGTATTTAGGGACAAACACTTTGTGTGTATTTATACAAATGTGCATGCATACACACAAAGCCTTCTTTGTGTTTGTAGAAATTGAAGAATGCTAGGTTAGTATTTTTAAATATGAGCCATAGTTCTGAGTAGTTTTATTGGAAATAGAAGAATAGAAATCAATATATTGCATGGAATTATAWTATTCCCGTAACACGGTTGCCAAATTTTAGGAGGTGATTTTGCAGATTGACTGAAACTACGTGTGTACTTGGTCTTAGCAAGACAGCAGCTCTGTTGCACTCTGAACAATGTCTGTTGGAAATGGCTAAACAGAAGCCATTGAATATCGTAACTAGGCACAGTGCATGAGTTAACTTTTCTGTCTACTCCTGTCATTCTACCAGTAGGCATTTCCATGGTTTGTGAGGGTACATACCAGTTTCTGGCAGTTCTGGAGGCAAAATGGCAGATACCTATTTGACTCTTAAGCCCTCTTGCCTTCCTCCTGTTGTAGCTTTTTTCACCTAAATGCTCTCTAAGACATGACCTTAAGTGGAGCCAGTGAGTCCCTTGGAGGCAGGCCCAACCGCTCCTGTACTTGAGTCAGCTAAACCTGCTATCTAAGCACCACTTTAGACCTTAAGACCTTTGTTCCCCCATTCTTTGGGAACAGTATGATCTTGGTCAGGCCAAGACGAGAACTCCTCCAGGTCTGTATGGTTTTGTGATTTGTTTGCCAAATTAATTTTCATTCAGGTCAGTTCCCTTATCTGACTTGTAACACAGGGAGGGGATGGCATTTTTCCCCTGTTTGCAGCAGTGATTTGCAGTTTACATAAAAATAGGCTCCAAGGCATGGGATCAGAACTTCTTAAACTGGTATCACTGCTGAAGTCAATGTATTGCATAACTAATGCTCTCATTTGAAACCATATTTTCCATGTAAATATATAATTTACTCAGCATACCTTGGAGTTACATAATGTTCTAATCCCATTAAGATTACCTCTCATTTAAGGCATGCAGATGTAGTGGTAACTGAATTAATGTGGTATGATAGTGAGTTTAGGGGTCTATTCACCATAGTCCTGTGTGAGTATGTTAATAAAACAGAGAGCTGATTTTGGATTAAAGAGGGGAAAAAAGCRTATCTGATTTTCTTTCAGATGTTTCTAAACTCCAGCACATATCCTGAAATTCATGGTTATTTGCATGCAAAGGAGCAGGGAAAAAAGTCATGGAAAAAGCTGTACTTTCTTTTGCGAAGATCTGGTCTTTATTTTTCCACTAAAGGTACATCAAAGGTAAGGCAGAACAAAACAAAAAAGAAAAAGAAGAAATACAAACATAGAGCAAATGTTTATGATCTGCTGTAATGTAAATTTAAACTTAAAATTTCAATCTGTACTGTTTAAAGGGCACAACTTTTCCATTTATTATAAATAAAACATACAAAGATACTGTGGCATAATGCTGGGAAAACATAGTTTCAGGAAAAGTAGTTTCTTTTTGCCTGATTATTTTGCTTCATTCTGGTTATACATAGTTAATTTTTTTCCAGTGAGTTAGCACTGTGTATTTTTTAAATGAGTTTTCAATAGTAGTTAAAAATTTTGACGTTTTAGCAGATGCTCTGAAAGATGCACACAGTAGTTCATTACCAAAAGTAAACCAAATTAAAAGTAAAGTATAAAAAGATAGGAACATTTTTAGAGTTCTCAAATGTTATCACAGTTCAGTTTTTCATTTTTTCTAGTTCAATCTTTTGATGGCAGTACTGTTAACCTGATTATGGCAAACAGCATACGATGCAGACGAGACATCTTTTGTATAAACCACTTAAAGTTTTTTATGTTGTTCTGAATTTTCTATGTGAACTGCCATGGTCTTCCCTGAGCTGTTTTATATCCTTCAGCAAATATCTTCTGTTTTCTTCCTTGACTTAACTGACCGTGGAAGATGGATGTAATGCTTAGAAATAACACTGTACAGTAATAATTACAGTATATTGCTTTTTCAGATTCTGAAAGTATATTTTATTTTGTTGTTTGAAATGCATAGTGAACTCAAAACTTACAAAGTTACTTTTCAGTTACAATCTTAATATTACTGTGGCTTCCTTAATATTACTTTGGCTTCCATCTAGTGGATGTTTTCCTAGAAATCAAATCACTTGCGCTATGTTCTTTCTCTCTGCAGGAGAAGGAATTCTTTGATGAGTGTGAGGAGTTTTTTCTCTGTATTAGAAAGTGAATTTTGAGTTGCCTGTGTCTAGATTTCATGAGACAACGTTATAGTTAAAACTGCTTGCTGTACGTAAGACCATACTTTGGAACAGGACAGCTACTCCACTGTTGTCAGTTTCTTATCTGGAGAGGCTGGCTAAAAATAGTCTAATTGTATTATATCTTTCTTCTTTTTAGGAACCAAGGCATCTGCAGTTTTTCTGTGAATTCAGCAATAGTGATATGTACATGTCTCTGACAGGCAAAAAGATATCTGGAGCACCAACAAACTATGGATTCTGCTTTAAGGTATAAGCTTATTATTCTTACATGAATTAAAGCAAGCCACAGATTTTAGGTAAGCATAAGATTCTTTAAGATTTCTGAAAGTAATATTCAGCTGTCTGTTATAAAATAGGAGAATTAGTGGCTTTTATTTCAACAGGTGTTATCTTCAAGATATGCATTAATGATAAAAAAATGTGCTGTGGCCTTCTAGCCTAACAAATCAGGAGGAACCAGAGACCTTAAACAGCTTTGTGCAGATGATGAGCAAAGTAGGACATATTGGATGACAGCAATTAGGTTGCTTAAGGTAATTTTTTTTGTGGAGTTAACTTCTTGCTTGAAGTTTATCATGTGGCAATATCGATACTGTGAAATAGAGAAGTAAGTTGTAATTGTAGGTTCTCATGCATTATCAATTAATTTTGTATGCTGAAGGCTTCTTTTCCTTTGTCTCAAAAGAGAGAGACCAAATTCCTGAAATCACAGTAGAGGATGGAATGATAACTTGAAGCTTATTCCTGCAAACTTACACTTACATGAAAAGCATGCACATAATGTTAACTGCTGAATTTAGTGAGATGGCTGATGAGTAAGGTTGAATGAAGCTACAAGTATGTACAAGATTTGGACTTTAAAATATTTCTAAAATATATCTATTTGTGGTAAGATATGGATAGCTCAAGTGGTGTATTGAATGTCTAGAATCTAATGCAGGTATATATTTTTTAAAAAGTGCAACAGTTTCCTTATTTTAACAGCATCCATCCCTATTTTTTGATTGGTTATAAAGAAAAACAGTACAAGTGTTATCTTTTACACCTGGAAAAAAGTTTACTTGGCTTGGGATTGTAGTTTAAAATACTAACCATGTTATTTTCTGGTTTTAGTATGGGATGCAGCTGTATCAGAATTACATGCAACATTATCAAGGTAGTGGTTGCAGCCCTTGGAATATGACACCTATGGTATGTCCTACAGTACSTCCATGAATAAATACATTGTTTCTGCCATCATGCTATTTTTAAGTAACTTTTGTCAGTTACACTACTGACCTGATCGTGCAAATCTCTGTATGTGTGAGTGCTTGTTGAAATCTTTAGGGATGTCAGGGTAGACTAGACAGCTAATTAATTAATTGACTTAATTAATACAAATCTGGTAGTTCAGACCAGTTAACAGGCTTTTTCCTGTTGTCAAATCTGCAGTATTTTGAGAATTCATTGGCTTATTATCACTGTCAAAGAGAATGGAAAGAGGATGTTAAAAGCAGAATAGCAGAACTATAAATGAATTAAAAAAGAAGCACAGTGTTTAAGGTTGCACGTGCTGTAAATTATTAATAAGAGAGCTTTAATAAATGCTTTTCAGTGTACAATAAAACTTCCCTTCTGTTTCTTAAAAATGGTTAAGTACTTAAGATAAGTACTTAAGATGAATTTCAGCTAATATAACACTGTCTGGAATTCAGAGGGACACCATGATTTGGAGGACTGGATTTTGGAGGAACACTAGCCTATAATAGAGAATGTTTGTCYGCAGAGTCAGCTAGCTGAGAGTGGATCTGTTTGTCCTTTTCTTTAATACCTTGCCTTCCTCATCTCAGTCCTTTGTGAGTCACTTAACTTCATTTTTTTTTCTTAGATAACTTGTATCTTTTTATGATTTTTGGTTGGTTAATTTAGGTAAGAATTATTTATTGCCAGGACTTGTTATGATGATCTTATAGTGTTTTTTTTTTGAGCTTTTATTCTGGCTCGTGCTGTTAAAATGCCTAAAATATGTAATTGCATATACATATATAATATGTATTCATGAGAAAATTATTTTCCATTATATTGCTAATAAGCATGGCTTCAATATTGTGCTTAATGCAGTGGCTGTATTCTTACTTGCCATTACATGTAGTTGTAACAATAGCCAGCTGCTTCTTTTATAATGAATCTGGGAGCTGTTACTGTGTTTTTGTTTGTTTTTCTTTTCTCTCCTCTTACATTGCCACATGCATTTTAGCTCATGTAGATTCTAACACAGGCTGTATTTATAACCAGTATTAAGCATAGTACTACTGTATACTTGTGTATAATTGGCCAGCTGAACAGCAGATTTGAAAAACTTAAGAATTAAGTGTTGAAGTAATCGAATGTACTTCATACAGAAATCAATTCGATGTTTCACATTCCTGAATAATTCACAGCTATCTCAGCTGCAAGGAGTTCCCTACACTCCCCTAAAGAGACTCAAATGTCTCCTCTTATTTTGCCCTTGCTTCTCACTTTTGTAAAATTCTTTGCAGGTTACAATTATTCAGGCAGACCTTTAGCTTAGACTACAATGTCAAGAGTTACAGTGAACAGCAGAATTATTCTCTTCCATTTCTAGATATCTTAGAGGAATCTATCTGTAACCAAATAGGAACAAAGCAGCTCTTTTGGTTTTCTGAATCAGGAACTCTACTGAAATCTGTGAATCTTACATTCTAGATACTTCTTTAATTTATAGAATGATAAATTGTTTTAAAATTATTTGATATCCCAGTGCCTGCCAGTGTTTAAGTCATTATAATCAGCATCAAACTTGATTGTATAATCAAATTTCTATGTAATATATCGGTGAACTTTGAGGTTGTTTTGTCAAACTGTAGTACTTTTTATTCTATTGTTACAAACTTGATATTCACTTGGTGAAAAACAAAAAAACCCTTCTCTTTATAGTAGGTCCTATAGTTGCTGAGTCTGTGTCTGTTCCATAATAGGAGTTTGAAGGAAAAAATTAAAATAGATCTTAATAATATATAGAAATGGATGTTTTCTATGCTTAAATCTGGTAAACTTTGATTGAAAGTTTATGCAGCAAATGTCTGAACTTGTACATATTTTTAGCAAAATATTTCAAATCTTGATTTATTTGATGGTTCTATTCAAGTATTTTGTTTATTGTTTTTGTGTCTGCTACTTGGACAGCTTAATATCAATTTCCTGACTTGTTTTGACTTACAAAGGGATACTTATAGTTAAAAATGTAAGTAGTGATTATGATGAAGTGATGTATTCATCATTCATTACAATGATGCAGAAAGATGATCTGTCTTGCCCAACTGTAAAATTGAACTTTGCAGGAACATATGTGAATTACAGATGTTCCCCAGAGTAAAAACAAATTTAGCTCTGATAGGAAACATTGCAGATATTTGAAACACAATTTAAAAAACATAATGTTTTCTCAGAAGCTCTATTTTAAAAGATAGAGCTTAAAAAAAATGACCTCTTTTTTTTCCAGAGAAGTATTTCAGAAAATTCATTAGTAGCAATGGATTTCTCAGGACACAGAAGCAGAATTATAGAAAATCCAACAGAAGCCCTTTCAGTTGCTGTTGAAGAAGGATTAGCATGGAGGGTATAAACATGCTTTCTTTATCAGAATAATAATTCTGATTGTTTTCCTTACAAAAAAAGTTCTGAAATCATGTTTTTTYTCTTCTCCCACACAGAGAAGAGGGTGTCTGCGGCTCAATTCACATGGTAGCCCTACTGCCATACCTAACGTAGGTATGTGTGAGTTAATTCATTGCAAGAGGAATGCAATAGTTGATAGTTTCAATAAAAGCAACATGATTTTTAAGGATCTTTATTTCTCTAGCTATACACAGATCTCAGTCATGGTTTCATCATAAAATCTCTAGAGATGAAGCTCAAAGACTTATTTTGCAGCATGGACTTGTAGATGGGTAAGTTAATTCTTTACATAACTCTTCTGAGGCACATTTCTAGTCAGCTGCTATTTTCATGTACTTTTTATTGTGGGGGGAGATAGAAGAAGGAAGATTTTGCACTTACCTAATAGAAATAATTTTTTTTATATAGGGCTATCTTGGGATCGCTTGGTTTCTATTTTATATCTTCTCAAAGCAATAAAGTGGTGATCTAACACTTTGATACTGTCACTGACAGATTACTTATGTCTGCTCAGAGCCAGTCATTTTAGCTCTATATTTTCACAGTATTCTCTGTGAACCATCAACTTTGGCACCAGGGCCTTTTGTATCTCTTATTAGTGATGAAAGGATGAAAGCAAGTCTGAAAACATTGCTTAACCGTATTCCAGGATGAAATGTACAGAGACAGCAATTGAAAAAAGTACATGAAATGAGTAAAACTCTTGTTATCCCTTAATGGTGAGCAGTAAACATTAGTGTAAGACTATTCACTTATATTTTTCTTGCATTTAAATTTTCATTCAGAAAAAAATAATGAAGTATGTATTTCCTGTTCAAATCCTTCTATTTTTAACTTAGATATTTTTATCCTTCCTTATGTGATAAATGTAGACTGGGCCTCCTTCATTCAAGGAGTTACTCTGTGAAACCTAAAGTTTCTCTTGATCTGTTTCTAGTTAGGTACCTGTAACATTAGACCACTGGTTACATTCCTTCAGTTTTAGCTCAAGAATATTGTAATACTACATCCTACATCTGCAGAAAGAATGATACCAAAAAAAAAAAAAAAATGTGAAAAAGTGAGAGAAGAGAGGGGAAAAAAGAGGAGGCAAACATAATCTTACTTAGCAAGTGAGGATATTTGCACTGTTTTAATTACAGGGGTCCCACTTTTAAGCCTGGCTAATCATTGTACTCTACATTGATTTCTGCATTTGCTACAAAAGAGAGATATGGGATAAATCCAACATGTATTTCTGAGGGTGCTATAGGTCTAGATCTGATGAATTTTCTGGTGTATTTCAGTGGCCATACACAGATATTGTTAAATGAGACCCAGGAAACTAGGGGAATAAAAAGCAAAAACATTTGAAATGAGAAAGTGAAAACCTTGCAAAGATTAACTTAGTACAGTGTTGTTTATGTACTATTCTTGGGCCTATTCATAGATATGTTTTGTGGTTTGATGAAGATGATCTTAAGAAGACTTTCTAGAATTTATTGGAATGTGATTCCTCACATTCCAATGTGTAAGGAATCATGTGCTGGTAGATATGCATTCATGAGTTGCAATGAAGACATGCAATTAGAGCATTTGACAAATGCGTTGCTTTTTGAAAGCTGAAAGAGTGAATTGTCACCAGAAAAATAAAGAAGTTTTTCATGGGAATAAGAAGGGGTTTCCCCCCCCCCTTTTTTTTCCCCGCTTGGGTGGGGAACATGTTGAGTCTTTTGAGGTGCTTCAAAGATAAAACTGATCGCAAGTCAAAGATCTCCTTGATTATTAACAGCAGGTGGTAGTGCTCTCTGTAATAATATATGAATAATGTGTGTACCAACAAATACACTGTTCATAATGGTAAAGTACTATTAAATGAAGTATCTACAGTAGTCTTGGTATTTAAATAACCCAATAACAGGTTAGAGCATTCTRTAAGGGGATGATGATTTGGAATCTGCTGTTCTAGTGTAAACCAGCATTCTTAAAGAAGTTTATGTAGCAATATTGCTGGTTTAGTACTTGACCTCCCCAAAGGACATTTGAAGATCTTTCAGTGATAAATGATTGACAGGTTTGCAAACCGGTCAGCTTCTGATGAATACATGGGGTAATATCATTACCAAAATTCCCATATCAAAATGCAATTGATTGTTCAGAGAATTCCCTATACATTTATGAAGGAATAGTTCTTAGGAGTCATCCAGCCTATCTGAAAAGCTCCCTTCCAACCAACCTCCATATGAATCTATGAAGTAGAGCCCTTTCCACATAATAAAGTAAGTGAGATTTTAAGTGTTTTTGGCAACTAAAGTAAGATTGTTGTAATAACGTTAAGAAAAAGTAAAGATCTTTTGTGATGTGTGAAGGAGAACAAATCTTGCTTCTCTTCCCTGTTAAAACAGGAAAAAAAATAAGAAAGTGGGCTTTGAAGGAATTTATGAATGGGAACAGAGTGGAACATCCTCCTCTATTTTCCTTCCTATGCCATGTGATTACTTCATGTGTTGCTTAATGTGGATCCCAGTATCTGGTTTTAGAGACCTCCTTTTGGATATTGGGAAAGTGCCGCATTCTCATAATGCAATTTTTCTGAATAAAAAAATTTGTCTGATCCGAATGACAGATATATAAAAAGTTCAAGTTCAAGCAAAGGATCTAACTGAGCTCTGAAGATTTTATTTTACGGCCACAAATGGGGTGAAAGACCACTAGATGGCGAGAGAGAGCTTACTAGGAAAGCCTGAGTATATAGAGAACTTTATCCTTAAACTTGCTGTGTGCTTTTGCTAGCTATATGCTTAGCTGGCAGTTATCCCTCATTAAAGGAAAAAAAAAAAAAGAGGTGAAAAACTGAATCAGAGTTCTGAATTAGTCTGGATGGAAGATTTAATGTTAATGATTAGGGACTCTGAATTTGTTAATTCCAAGTTTTTTTTTTATTATTTTATTTTTGATAAGAACAGGACTCTGAAAGCTTTGAGGATAAAAATAATGTCTTAACAGTTTGAATCCATGTCTTAGTCAGTGAAAGGCTACTATAAACCTTTATATTCCTCTTTCTTCTCCTGAAGTCCTTTCTCATCATATAATAGTAGTGCCTGCATTCTTCATAAGCTGTTGGGGAAAAGAAGGTGCCTAGTTCTCATTTGGTTGATAACTGCAAGTCTATCTTGGCCCCCCCCCCCTTTTTTTTTTGGTATCCTGAAAGAAGATAATGCTTGCTAATGACTGTCCTTACATTTCCCTTCTTTGACATTCGATAGCTGTATCTGTTCCATGCGTGTACAGTACAAGCAGTTCAGACTTTCTTCACTATAAAGCTGCACACCAGGTACTTCCCTCTGTCCTACAAGCTGTTCTTCTCTGCTGCTATTCCAAACTCAGTGATTCAGTTAAAGCTGTCTCCTATTTTTATTCGTCCATTGTCCATACCAGATAATCTTGCCAGGATTATGGCAAAATTGTGTCTGTCAGTAATCTGGCTGGAATGAATTATCAGTGGACTAGTTACAATGACAGTGTTAGCAGGTGAGTGTTTTGATTTGTAATGATGCCAGAAAATGAACAGCCTGTGGCTCAGTCTTAGTGAGAATTTTGCTGATGTGCAGATGTGAGCATGCATTTATGAATATTGGCCAGATGTGAAAATCACTCTGGAATCATATACTGTATTAGCTTTTTTGTAGACTTTCTGTTGAACTGCCTTGCAAATTGTCCCCATGAAGACTGTAATTTAAGTAACTGTCAGAGTCCAAGGAAAAACTTTGTTCGAAGTACAAACTTTGAGAGTTTTTTTTTTTTTTTTTTTTTTTAATGTATCTGAAGAGATGCACTTTAATTCTATGCAGTGTAAAAACTAGCACCTCTGGTGTCATTCATTCCGAGAATGCATATTTTTCAGATAACAGACAAGGAGATAAAGAAAAATTACCAAAATATTTCCAGTGACACATTTTCACAGAAATAATGATTTTGAGCATAATTTTGGTAATTAACATTATTTTTCATTTTCATTAATACTTACTGTAATGAATTTACAATAGTTTTAACTGAGTGTTTACAAAAAGATTTCCAGAGTGACCTTACTGTGAAAATCTTCAATTTCTTTTAGGGTATTCCTGGTACGTGATAGTCAAAGTAACCCCAAATCATTTGTATTGTCATTGAGTCATGGATTAAAAGTAAAGCATTTTCAAATTGTACCAGTAAGTAAAATTTTCAGTTTATATATACATATATATATATATATACACACACACAGTTGTAAAATAATATAATCGAATAATTGTGGTAGAATATTAATGGATTGTTTGCTTTTTTATATGGAATATGGTAGACATACCTCTTTCAGTAAGAATCATAAATATTCTTAAGCAGAACTGAACATTTCTGAGCTCTGCTTTGTGATTTGTTATGAAACTTGACTGGTGTTGTGAAATGATATGTTTTGGTTTACCTAAAAAGTGCCTTGAAACAAGGGACAAATCTATTTCAACTGGAACATAAGCAACCGTGCTAGCATGAAAATCATATTAAAATAAAGGTCATACTGTCTTTTTTCATTTTTTCAATGTCTACACAATTTCTTTTTAGTTTTCAGTTTAGATGGACGGCCTGCAATCAGAGCGTGTGTGTGTGTGTCTGTCTGTCTCTCTCACTGACTGAGAGGCTTCTCTCAGTATTTGAGGTCAAACATTTTTTGCTGATCTCCTTTTCTTGATTAGTGTTTTTGTGGTATATCCATGTCCACGTTTGTTTCAGGGGGACAGTTTTTGCTAAAGCTGATATGCTTCTTTAGCCCAGTTATTTACAGGTAGCCTGAAGTTTCCTAAGTTGAAGTTGTATTTCCATCAGTTTCCAATGATAATGTTGTCTCATTCTTCTGCCAGTCTGCCAGCTTTCCCCATCCTTTCCACTTCCTCCAAAGATGATTTATACCGTTTTCTTTCCAAACTGCTTCTGTTGAGAAGTACTTCAGCATTACATGTTTTAGCCACAGCTGCTTTACATAGCTGAGGAGACCTGTATCTTTTTCTTCTCTCTTCATAAGAGAACCTTCCTTCTGGGCCATATATGCTATAGTCTCTGTGTTTCTTCCTGGTGAAGTTTCTAGGAYGTTCTGCTAGACTGTTTCTTGGTAGAGATGAGCACTGTGGATTTTCTCCTTTCTTTTCTGGTGGCATCCTATGAGCATTCAACACTGCTCTGTATGCCTTATCCAGTGCTTCTAGCTGATACTCTAAAAAACTGTCCTAAAAACTTTCCTATAGAATAAGACTGGAGGTTATTTGGGAAGAGGAAAGGTGTGAGATGATTAATGTCAGGAAAAAGAATTGCCCAGGATTTTCATTGTGTTAAGTGCAAATGATGCAGGATTCTGCAATCCAAGGTAGCTGTGTCCTGAATCCTATGTCAACATCACCATATGCTCTGTGATGAGATCCTGGATGTAAGATCCTCTGAGTGTCTTTGTTCACTCCAGTTGCTTCTAGTATTTACTTTGGGGTAGATGTTGTGTAGTTTAGAAAACTTTCTGAACACTGTACTAAAACTATATGATTATACTTTATTGGGATGTTGTTTAACTCTCAAATTTGAGAGACAGCTTTTTCTTTCCCTATCAGAAAATGGACCCTCTCTCCTCTAACAACAGATGGGGCAGGAAGCTGCAGTTATCTTCAGTTTCCTCTGAGATTCCCTTCTTCTCTTAAAAAAAAAATCGATCAGTCAATTTTAATGCTCTTCTGCAAACCATGTTTCCACATAAATTCATAAATTGGGAAAGTACAAGCAGTGCCTTTTAGGAATTAATCATAGATATGGATGCTAAAACCTTCTCTCTTACGGTAGGATCTTTGGTGGAGGAAGAGGTAATCTGTTTTGACATGGATTGTATACAGGTTTCGTTCAACTTCTGCTTGATCTAGAAGACCTGTATTGCTTCAGTGCAAAACTTGTCTTCGAAAGATTTATTTTTTTTTTATATTCTCTAAAGTAAAATGATTTATCCTATGCTGGTTACCAGAGAAGTGGGTGTGGGTGTGACTCTATAATGAGAATAACTTAATGCAGAGAAAGAGGATGTAAATATGGAAATTGGCAGTATTCTAAACACAAGCATATTTCAACTCCCAATATTCAGTCCACTTTAGTCCCCCTCATGCAATGCCCAATCCCTGACTTGCTGCATGCTCTGTTTATGCTAGAACAAGAGTTTTCAAGGAGTTCAAAAAAATTGGAGAAAAAGAGTTTTGCTTCCAATTCATGCTTATCTTTTTTTTTCAATGAAGTTACCGTTTTCTAAGAAGGCATTTTGTCACATGACAGTGCAGTAAGTTGGGAGCTTATTAGTTGGAGATCAAGGTTACCTTTTTGAACTTCAAATCTTACTATTCTTCCAAACTCCCATCTCTTTTCAGCCCTCAGGAAGAGAAGATAAACCTTTCTACTCAATATAAATAAATAAATGACATGCTAAAGGTCTCTTTTACAGGTTAAAAGAATCATTCAGCCTCTAATTTTTTTTTCCTCACGTTTTAGGTTGCTTCAGATTATACAGCATTTAAAAATATCCCCTTACAGATAGGGGATATACCCTGCCAGTCTGAGTTTTTCCCACATTAACAAGTGTAACATGTTAACACTGGTAACATGTGCAGCAGATACTGCAGGTGGGTGGCAGGAAATTGCTTTTAAGAAGTTAAAAGAAAACCTTTGGGATACACTTGGGATCCCATACTGTGAAAATTAGAGAACCCCATAACATAAATGGATTCTTCATCCCTATTAATCTAGGCTGATACTAATTAACTTCAATATAGTCTATTCTGAAATCAGCTATTATGTAGCACAGGTGAAAAAAAGAAAAATTCATATGCATGTATTTCTAGGACTGTTCTTTTTCTAGTAAATGATTTCCCCTTAACAGCCTTCCTAGATTGCAGAAGATACTAGGTTCCTGGTCAGCATAACTTCTGTATGAGTTCTTACTTTGTAAAATATTGATCACTTTCTTCAAGGTGTGGGATTAACTTTAGGAGGATAAAATAAAATAAATAAAAMAAAGCTAAAAATGAAGTCCCAGACATCTGAAACAGACATCTGAAATGTCAACTCTTCCTTGTGTTCAGTGTGTTGGCAGGAAAATTGCATGCATAAGAAAAGTCCAGTGGCTGATAATCCATTTTCAGGTTTTTGGCTGAAGAACAGGAATTTACACATGCACACATTGATAATTCCTTCACTAGCAGTGTTTGACCTGGATTGACCAAAGTCTGAGAATAAAGAAATTAAAAACTACTTCTAGACATGGTAGAAAGGGGTAGAATAACCAGGAGTCATAAGCAGTCAAACAGCTGCTTCAGATGAGAAATCTTAATTAAAGGTAAGAGAGCTAATTACATCTCCCTTCCTTTATACCCCAAGTAGGATAATGGCATCTTTTTCTAGCACAGCACATGCAGCTCTGCACTAACCCTACTTCAGGAAGTTATTTTGTTCACTATCTATATCTTATCAACTATTTTTTCTCCTTTTCTCTTTTAAAAAAGTTTCTTCCTCCTTTTCTCCTWTATTTACTTTAATACTAATTGGTCACTATTGTACTGAAGCTTTTTGATATCAGATATATCAGCAGAAGAGGAAATTTATCAAGAAAGTATATAGGCAGAATTAGCAGCACAATGCAAATTGTGCAAGAGCTAATTTTAAGTAACATAGAACGGGGAAATACTGATTTTAAATTTCCAGGCTTCTGAAAGAGGATCTTTAAAGAGATATTCTGCAGTTTCTTTTGTCTCTCATGTGGTTATCATTTATGCCATTTACATTTACAATCCATACACACRTGCATTTGGAGCAGCAGCAGTTCTTTTTACAACAACACGTTACTACATCAAGAATGTTACTTTTATGATGGGCAGTTCCTTGTACAGCAAGTACCATTCTGTACACTAATGTGTAGCCATATTGCACTCTACAAATGTAATCAGTGATCCAAAATATATCAGTTACACAGACTGTTGAATGGAACAAGGGTTGATGAGTAAGTCTGTGAGTAGGCTGAAAATTGACAGTTCACTGTTACTCTGTAAAAACTCCATGTTTGTATAGGTTTCAGGTTTGGTTCTAAATCAAAGGCATAAAACAATATTATTAGTCCAGAAAGAATGCTAACATTTGAACATTCTATTTGGCTTTCTTTCATTCTAGGCATGTACCTAACATATACAGAAAGTTAAAGAATGTGTTATTTTTCTGTAGGTTATTTCTGATCTTGCTGTGAATGATCACTGTATTTCTCCTTTTCTCCCTAGTCATAAGATTATGAATATCTTGGTCTACAAGAAGATTTCTCTGACAAGTTTTTCAATCAGGAAGAAATACCATAGTAAAAGAGGATCTTATTCTATCTTGTTTTTCCATTTTTACAGTTGGAAGATGATGGGAAGCTATTCTATACCCTTGATGGTCATACCAGATTTACTGATCTCATCCAGCTAGTAGAGTTCTACCAACTTAATAAAGGAGTTCTGCCTTGCAAGCTAAAACACTACTGTGCGCGAATCGCTGTTTAACCAAAGCATCTATTGTTTCATCAGAGGGAAAGGAAGATGCTAGAATACTTTCCCCTCCTCAAGGCAATTTCTGTCGTAAAAAGGGAAAAAGCAGTACATTGAAAAGATTCTAAATTTCAGCTGCAAAAATAATTTATATGCTCCATAGATTAAGTACTTTGCATTGTGATTGTCACTGTGTTTTCTTTTTTTTTTAAGAAACATTATTTTGTATGTAATTATTTAGTGTTGTCTTGGACTTCTTTTCATCTGAAAACTTTTTTTTTTAATAATAATAATGTGTAACTTCATCTACAAAAATAAACTGAAGGGAAGTTCTATGTTCTTAGCTTTAAAATGAATTAATTGCCTTTTCAAATGTTTGTCATTTCTATTCATCAGATGGAAGAACAACTTTTACTTTGGTGAGAATTAGAAGCTAAACTGTGCATTTTATTTGTAAATAAAATGAAAAAGTATTTTGCACTATATTTTTAAATGCTACTTTGAGGATTACCATATATTAAAGTGAAAATAATTAAAAGTACTTATAACTGATAAGCTGTATTGAGTTGTGCTACTACTACTGTAATATTTTAAAGGATTTTTTTTCTAATTTAATGATTGTATCTATACCTTTATACAGACCTGGAGTGTTGTTACTTGACTATGAGATGTGTAAACATGCATAATATATCACGTAGTGCATAACATGGTTTAATGTACACCTAGACACTTTCTCTGTTTGCTTAAAACCTTTTTAGAGTGTATCAACAGTCAGTTCTTGGCTTATTTTCTTAATTTATGACAGAATAACAAGCTTAAATAAAGCTACCAATCACCAAGTCTTTAAAGATTACTGAATAGCTAAAATCCCAACTAAAGAAAGCTATTAAGGTAGAGCAAATTGAATTTTGGACCACAGCATTAGAAATAGCTTTAGTATCTGTATTTTAAGAGAGGTGGTACTCTTACATTTTTGAACAGAGCCCGGTGGAGTGGAGCTTAGATGGAAAGAGGAGTCCCTGCGTTAATGCTTTGCTGCCCAGGAGGTTTGATTTTGTTCTGAGGGTTCAGGACCCGGCCCTGGGGAGCTTCACTGCGGGTAGAGGCCGTGTGGTGCTTGGAGCCGGACCACCTCCCTGAATCCAGCCCCCGTTCCCTGCACTTTCTCGCTGCAGTCCCTGGCCACCAGGCGTATGCGCCGTTCTGCTGCAGGAGTAGTGGAGAAGGAAGCAAAGGAGCTGGGTGAGGGGCAGTGCGAGGGAGCCGAGGCGCCGTGGAGCCCGTGCGCGTCAGCCCACCAGGCCGCGCAGAGCAAAGCGCCGCAGCACAGTTGCGGAGTGGTGGTAACTGCAGCCTGTACATTTGGTATCGTGTGCTGCTGGAAGGCAATCACAGTAACATAATACTGTGATACTTAATTTACTAACTTCACCCACACATCACTGACCTTCTCCTCTGGTATGCAAATACAGTTTTTAAAGCTCATTAAAAAAGCAGCTCTTCATAACATGTACCAAAGATGCAGCATATGTGCCTGAGCTCATTACATTAGAAATGTAAAACTCCTGTCTAATAAATTTAACTCTCAAACCTTGAAAATAATTTCAAATTGTAATAATAATAAAAAAGTAGAATTAATTAAAACCTCTCCAGATCTAGTCAAACAGCTTGACTACTTTTGAGRCCTAGTATTATTTCAGAGATTGGTATAGAATAAGGAGAAATTTCTCCTCTGCATCCATATTTTTTGACTGTCACTGCAACAGACAACTTGTTTAATGTGTCAGTTGCATTTTTGCTTTGATATGTTACAACTTTGCCRTCATTTCTATTTGTATTTATTTTTTTGCCAGCACACTTGATAGAAAAGTTAACTGCTCAGTAAGTACCTTTTCACCTTTAGATCTGTTGGAGTGAGAATACGTGGATTATGTCACACAGTGGAGAGACATAAGCAGCCTTTGCTGGCTAGTGAAACTGGAAAACAAAACAACTAAACCCCAACCAGAGTTTAATGAGCATCTGAAAGTGTTTAACTGACAAGTATTTAAAGCATCCTTACTCTGTAAAATGTTGCTTCTTTCATTTTATCAGGTCTTTTAATTAAAAATCTAAATTGAAATCTTGCTGAGAATACAATTGATATCAGAATTTTCCTTTTTTACAGCTCTGCATAACTTTCCAATGTACAATTGTTCATGACTATGCAATAAAAAGCAAAACAATAAAAATAAAGTTTAGGTTGCTGTTTAAATAACTCACCGGCTGCCTCTTTGTTTAAATGTTACTGAAGGAAGAAGCGTGTAGTCTTAACTGAAGAACCATGTACCGAAGGAAGAAAGATGTAGTCTTAACTTCTAAATGTGCTAAATGGTACAGGTGGTTGATGCATGATTTGCAAGATCCTTGCCAGCCACAAGTATTTTCTTGTTGGAAAAATTGATATGTTTGATCATAAACTTTTTGGAGGGTGTTGTTAATTCTGTTTAAACAAAATTTCAGTKTGCTACTGTGGCTCCAAAATACATATACCACACTTCCTTGGTGTACATCCTCACAAAGAAAATTAGGTAATTAAGARTTGTGCACAACAGCTCAGTGAGAAATCAGTATTGTTTTGGGCAAGCCAGTCATTCTCCAAGCTTGCTTATCTGCAAAACTATGACATTTTTGCATCTACTTCAGAGGATTTAAAGACTTTTTAAAAGTCTAATTACTACCAGCATTTGCAGAAGCTTTTTTGGTACATAAGGTGGTAAGTGTTTACTTTGGGGAGGTCAGAATCTACGATGTTAAACTTCTTGGGGGAAAAGTAGTTTTTAAGCACTTTTGGGCTGAAGCATCGTGACTGACAAGCACTTTGGACTTCTTCAGATTTAAAACTTTGGTCTCTTGTGAGTATATCTGTATAGCACAGTGCAATGCTGGGAAGAGAGAAGCTTGCTATGAAGAGGTACCAGAGGCCGTGTAACTGCTACCAGCCCGTGTTTCCATCCAGGGTAATCAGCCCTGCAGGGGCAGGCGCTGCAAGATTGCGCTGGTTCAGGGATTGCTATAAAGCTCAGCACTGTATTTGTCGGCATATGGCCTTTGTGCCTTAGTTTCCAATCTTGAAATCTTTTGGGCTCAAAGGAGATTAAAAGTTAATTCACTGGTGTTTCATAATGCATACACATATAGGGCCAGAATTAAGGTTGCATGGGCAGCATTAAATGACATTTTTTAACTTCTGAGTGTTTTTACTTAACAATCTTATTAAGTCACTTAATGAATTTTTTGACATGTAGCAAGTCTTCAGTTCATCAAACTAAACGTTTTGAATGAGAGCTTTAACCCATTAAATAAAAGAGGATTACRTATGTAACTAACTACAAGTGGGATCTTTCAAGGATAATTGAATTTCTGTCAAATGTTGTCTGTTACATCCTGGTTTAAGAATTGTAGCATTTTGTGCTTCCCTGGGGGTAGAATTATTCTGTAGTGCGTGAGGCTTTAGAGTTTCTATTTTTAAGACACAAACCAGCTTATTTCAAGAGAACCGCATTTTTAAAAAATCATTTAAACACCACCCTCRTCCAAGCGGAAGCCATTCAGCCACCAATTAATTTCTTTTAAACGTTAAACATATTTAGTATAATTGGAGCTTACGTATCAGGCTAGCATTTGTAGGAAATCTTAGGTAATTTTCACTACCTGCACTACTTTGGGAAACACGCAAGGTAACTTACAGCTTGCGTCAGTTCTTCTACTTGGTTGCTCCAGTGATTATTTTTACTGCCGTTCTGACATTTCACGCTACTCTCCCTTAGCACCGTGACTCTTTTTCTATCATTATAGTTGTTATTAGTATTATTTAATTTGCACTTGGCAGGTGAGGACTGCACTCGCGCTCGCCGCGGAGGGGGCGCAGCGCGCGGCTGCGCAGCGCCGGGGGCA
>NW_028185306.1:733994-851533 GCF_003343005.1 Rhea americana
AAATGGCGGCGCCGCGCGGCGGGAGCGCGGGACGGGGCCCTCGCCCGGCTTCTCGCGTGGCGCTGTCCCGCGTGGCGCGAGGCCCGAGGCAGCGCGGGCGACCGACGGTCGCGCCCAGGTGCGGGCGCCGCGGGAGCCATCGCCCGCGTCTCGAGGCAGCGCCCGCGGTCCGGATCGGCTGCGGAGCCCGTTCTCGCCTTCGGGCGCGTGCGAGGCGCTAGGCGCCCCTGGAGCCTCAGCGCGAGGCGCGGGAGGCCCCGAGACCCGTCCGCCCGCTGGCGGCTGCGGGGGGCCGGGAGAGGCCTGGGTGGGCTGTGCCGCGGCCCTCTGCGTGGGGGCCCCGGGGTGGGTGAGGCAGCCCTCTGGGCTCCGTCCCGGCTCCCGCGGGCGCCGGGATGGCCCGGGAGCCGGGGGAGCCTCGCAGCGCAGCTGGGAGAGGGCGAGCCGGCGGTGGCTCAGGTGTTGCTCCCTTTTCCTTCCAGCTCGCCCTGCTGACTGCGAGGCCCCGCAGCTCCCAAAGCATGTGGCCGATCGCTCCGGATGGACAGGGAGCGGGAGGGAGCCTGCTGCGCCCACGAGGCTCCGTGYAAGGTGAGGGCCTGCCCTAGCTCCTCGGGCTGGGGCACCTCTTCCAGTGCACCCCACCGCAAAGCGGGGCTGAGCAGCCCTGGAAGTGCTCCTGCTTCCTCCGTCTCCTGGAAAGCATAGCAGCTGCCCCTGAGCAGGGGCTGCTCACCCCAGCTAACACCCTGGAGATAGGGGAGTTCGTGAACATGTCCGTAATACATGCGTGTGTTTTGGGTTAAGCTGGTAGGTGTGTGCATGGAGTAGGCAAATCATCAGATTGATGCAGCACAAGTAATGAGCTAAGCAAAGTAAAACCCATGACAAAGCATTTGGGTTTGGAAGGTTTGGGTGATTTGTGATTGATACATGCTGGTCTTTTTCTGTTACAGTTATAAATTAAAATGCCTGTGTTTTCCAGTGCCAAACTTTGTGGTGTGCTTACTTCAGGTTGCCCCTATCAAGAATGGTGTGTGTTTCTAGGCCTAGCCATAGTATGCAGCAGAATTAGAGCTTGTTTTTTATTTTTATTTTTTTTTCCAGAATGGGAATTGAAGAACATATTTGTATCACTGTCATTACTGAATTTATATGACTCAGGATCTCATAATGGAGATTAAGTAAAAATAATTGTTCTTTATCCAAAATACCATGCATTCCTCTTTGATGGTGTGAAACTAGACTATGACCTAGGAAGTTCTTAAGTCCTTGAGGCATTCCACTAGTCCTCTGGGAGATGCTGTGACTCAGATGTACAACTTTCTTGCTTGCTCCTTTCTCTGAGCTAGCTTCAAACACCACTTCTCATAAACTTATTTCAGCTTTTCCTTCCCAGCTAGCTACTTGGTGAGAGAGAGGGGGCAAAACAAAGAGCATTTCCTTGGGTAAACAAGCTGGTGGAAAAAATTGGGAGGGCATTCCTTGAATAAGGTGCTTCTTCCCCTCCTCTTTGTGCCTAAATCTGAGCAAGGGAGTGAGTTCTTACTCTTAATACCTGAATATTGGGTCAGTTGTCATGTTTCCAAGTGGGATCAGAAGTTTGGACTGGTATTTAATGTCAGCAAGCAGTTTATAATGTAGAGAAAAATTCTTAAATGGAGTAGAAGGAAATGAATAATTTTAAATGTTTTTTGCAATGCAATAGAGTGGAGATGTGAAAAAATATGTATAAAGTTTTGAGAGAATTTTCACCAAAATCTCATTCTGCTAAATCTTACAAAACTTTGCAATTGTCAAATCAGCAGTGTAAATGTTTAAGTTCTGGAAAATAACTTGTGGGAAAATCTTTTCTGATGATGTATATGAGGTCAATTATTCAAAACTAAAATACTCTCTCCCTAGTTACATGGTATAGGGCTGTGGTGCTCAGACCATATGCATAGTTAGTTATTTTTAGGCACTTAAGGAGAATGTAAAGGAGGTGAGATGCGTAGGAGGGTGGAAGGGTAAGGAAAGAATTTTAAAATAGATAATAACATTTGAAGCAACAATAGGTATGCCATTGGAGTGGTTTTCCTAACATATACGCATCATATTCAAATGGACTTGCTTCTGTGCTGAACAATTAATGAAGTCCTCACTTCTGAAATGATGCATGCATTTGTTTGTGTGCTGTGCATAGTGCTATGGATTTCAGTATGCTTAAGATAATGTGTGTAAGTGTTGGCAGGAGCAGAGTAAAAGACATCAAAAATAACTTGGAGGGCTTGTGGAAATTCACAAAGTGTAATAAGGTGATACTTCAGTTGCTGTTGAAGTAGAAATTGTAGCTGATACTATATTTAATGATGGACTGTGGTCACTGGGTTCACTGTGACTGAACAATACCCATCTCTATTTTTGAGGTAAATGAAGAGAAGTATATGAAGTTGAACTAAAAGTTAGTGATGTTTTTTCTCTTTAGTACTTATGCACTGATAGTGTTATTTGCACTTACTATATTGTGTGTGCTTAAAAACACCCACCTCCATCCCCCCACCCCCAAAGCTTTCACTGTGAGTGTTTCATTTCAAACGATTCCTGCTTTCTTTCAGTAGGAATCTATATCTGAAACACCCTCGGCCTTGTGAAAATGTAAGATGCATGATACTTCTTTTAAAGAAAAAAATCTTCATTCCTCACCACTGCAGAGTTGGGAACTAAAATCATAGTGGCAATGTTCTAATTCTTCCATTTCTGACTATAAATAAAACTAGCAGATCAGTCCAGAGAATCTCAGCAGTACAGGTGACACTTAAAAGAATATCCTTGTAGTATGAAATAAAGTAAAGCTGAGTTGTGTTACCCCTTTGCTTAAGCAATGTAACATAGAATAAATGAATTCAAAATTGTTATCTGATGAAATTGTATCACTTACTTGTCTGCAGAAATGTGTGTTCTGCTATTTCCATTTTGCAGTAAAGCTAAATCACTCTATATGGACTTAGAAACATAGGAAAGAATGATCGTACTATTGCCATCGTGTTGATCGAAGAAGCTTTGAGAACTAACTGCTGACATTCTTCTAGGTTTTCAACTTTTTTGCTCCCTATGTAATTCTCCCTAAATTATTTTTTTACTCCACAATTTCAATTTTCTCTCTGAAATATTTTTTGTCAGTTAATCTTCCTATAATTTATTCTAGAGAAAAGAGAAAAATATCCTTCCTGTTTTCTGAAAGCATTGTTGGTTTGCRGTTCTTTTAACACATTTTAGGTGTAATCCTGGAAGCAGTGCGGTATCTGTATCTGCAGTTAAGGAATCTGGCGCTGAAAAACACAGTAATGAATGGATTAATGCACATGTACTGTTCAAGATGCCTTCAAAGTYATAACAGTAGGAGGAAAAATATATCTGATGTTTTGCAGGCTCCTCAGAAAGAAATGAAGTGGTGGATAAATTTTACTATACTAGGTTGTGCAGATAAAGAAATCAGACTTGAGGTAATTGGACATCTTTATAGAGGAGTGGTTTGCCTTTATAGCATATCTGACTGGTTGTGAGTTGAAGATAAGAAAAATGAAACAAACAAAGAGAGCTGTTGAGATAGAGAATTGTGCTGATGAAGAGGTTGGAGGAACTGACTCCCAAGCAAAAGCTAGAGAACTACTACAGTTTAGCCAAAGGTACTGTGACAGTTTCGGCCCTGAAAAGTTGCATTAAAAAAAGAGAACAAAAACCAGAGAGGTGAAGATGAAACGGAAGGGATGAGGAGAGAGGATCAACAGCTAGCTGTTCAAAACGTCTTAATCTGTTTGACCCACGATTCTGAGGCATTCTTGCAGGGATGTGTATACATTTGAAAACTATTGCTAAATTCTCTGTGATCTGTGGGATCTTACGGAGAAATTCTGAGCTAGTGAAATGCCAGTATTTTTACTAAACTCTGAATGCATAACTCAGTATTCTGATGTTGCAGAGCTAGTTTTGTTCTGAGATGCGTGTTGAATTTAATCTTGAGCTTTGTTTGATACTCTGTTACCAGTTAAAGAACATCAGCATAATCTGGAGATCAAGCATCCATTTGGTGAGATGGGAAGAAATGGGGTAGAGGGAATGAGGCACTGTATGTAACAGAATTTGGAGGATTGACTGAAGATGGAGAGACTGGATAGTGAGGCATCTTATTTCTGCTTTGTAGTATGGCACCATTTGGTGAAGCCATGTATTTGTAGCTAAAATGCATTTTTGTGACTTTAGCTAAACTTTTGCTGAAGACATGGCTCTGCAGTTTTTAAGGACTAGTTTAACAATTGCTGTTTGGAAGCTTCGTTAGAAGCCATATGACTTTGAAGTGCGAAAGTAGTTGAATACACTAAAGTTTTAAACTAAACTTCTCTGTGATCTCTCTGCTAAGGAGTAGTGTTCATGTGATTTAAAAAAAGTGAAAAGGTGGAAACCGGATACATAAGCACTGTGAACCTTTAATAAAAAGAAACCATTGCAGGAGACCTCATTAAGCCAGGACGATATTCTAAAAGTGAATATACATGTTGACAGCTACACCCATAAATTTGAAAACTGCAAACATGTTCAGCATAAAAGCCATTTTAGAAAAAAGCTGTTGCTCTGCCCTTGTACTAATTTAAGAATTGTTCTTTCGTTCTGATTTTTTATAGTTACTCTTCACATATATAACTGGGACACTTTAAAAAATTCTCTTAAAAATCTTTCATGATGTCACAAACTTTTTAATGCGGAGAATTATTTTTGAAAGTGCACACATTACATAATGACTTGAAGAGTCAGATAAGCTTAATGATGCCTTTCTTTACCTTTTTAAAGAAATAAAATTAACTGCTCTTAGGCTGTACTTCTGTACAGTATTCTGAACCTCTCTTTCCCAGGAATAGTGATAGCTTAAACATCGTGGCTTCAGTGTTAGTTTCTGGGAAGAGGTTCTCTTGTGTTAACACTGTATAAAGATACATATATAAGTCTTCTGGATACATAATGAAGTCTTCACAGTGAACACAAGATGATCTTAGAAGATCTCTTTTTTTTCAGTGCCATTGTGTCAGAGTACAGTCAAGGTACATGCACATATCATTTGATTTCAGTAGAGCGAGGACTTAATATTAGCCCAGTGTTATGTTTGGAGAACTGTAGTTGGTACAAAGAAAATTATTATTCTGTCTATGGACACAGCTTCTGCCAAGGGACCAGCAGCAACAACCAGTGATGACCTCAACTTCTTTTTCCTCATCTGTGTGGGAAGAAGAAGGAGGAACAATTCATTTGGTCCCCTCTGTGGGGTGGAGGGAAGATGATATTCAGAAGTTAAAATAATTTTAAATGAAATGAGAAATCCCYCCAGAAAGAGTGCATGAATATGACAAAAGACTTCAGATGGCTGAGAGGAGCAAGGGACAAGACCTTGGCTTGGAATGGTTCTTGGACATTGCAAAACATAAAAATATGTGTTTTTTGTTTGTTTGGGTTTTTTTTTGTTTAAGTAGGCAGGAATTTTTGTGGCTACCATTCATATCCAAAATGTCTGTATACAATCTGAATAATGTCTTATTTATACAGGTAGCTGCTACATTCCATGGTAATACTTATAATTTGCTTGGGAAGGGATTGCATTTCATGAACTTAAATGTGTATATTACCTTAGATCTTGCTTCTGACAAATGGCCTGTGCTGTGGTGTTTTTCTGTGCAAATAAGTGTGAAAATATCCTTGAATTTATACAGTTTTATAGGAAAATATATTCTTCTGACTTTGAGTGATGATGTAATAGAGAATGGGAGGCACATAAAGTACTGTTGATTTAAAAAAAAAATCATTGGATGAGCTATGGTAGTTGAGATAATTCAGTAATTTACCAATAGAAACAGTGCTTGTGATACAGATAGTATGTTGACTCAACTTTATTCAACATAGTACTGAGGATGAAAATTTTTCATAGAGAGTATATTTACTCTGGTAATAAATGGAGGACTGAGGTAGAACCATAATGTAAATTCTATAGGATTTACATTAAATTACTGTGTTCAAATGCTGGTAGGATTCTAGTTAAGACTTTGACTTACTAGCAAATATGTAATTTTTTTCTAGTGAAAGGTTGTCAGGCATGTTGCACTGCAAAAATGAAATCAGTAGAGTCAAGTAAGTTATAAAAGCTATGGAGTTCTGGGACAAAATTGACATAGAATCTTTCTAATGAAGTTAAATGACACAATTGTACTGTTTCTGCTCTCTTTCAGTGTAACTGAACTTAAGCTTTTTAAGCAGCTCTTGGTTAGTGAATACTAGTGGAAACCATCTGGTAAAGGAGAATCTGCTTGTTCAAAATACTTCTTTGTTCAAGAACCCTAAGTAGAAATAGATTTTCAGATTCCTGGTAATATATTATGCTATTTGTGGATAGTGGGAAGAGGAGTAAGTAAATTTCACATCTAAATCACGTGTGTGAGTCAGCAGTAGTCCTCTGTCTGTCCCAAGGCAGTCCTACTTTCCTGAATATTGAATTAGACTCCTGCTTCAGCTATGTTTTGTAACACATTCTGCTCTGGTATCTTTGCCATAAGGTGGTGCAGGAAACAACCCCTAATTTGAGTGCATAAAAATAAAACTCTTTTTTTAGGGGACAAATCACATTAAAAACAACTTAGGCATCCAAGCCAAAGGATTCATACATGCCTAGGTGGTGATTTATGTAGTAGAAACTCAAGAAGAATGCAAGGCTTCAGGGCTTTGGCACGTTCTCTGCAGCTGAAACTCTCAAAGCGATGTAATGACCAGCACCATGGACTTCCAGTAGGAAAACTTGCCTGTAACTATTTGAGGTTTTTGAACTTGGACAAAGGCAAAAAACAACCATGACAAGGAAAGGACTAGTGTGATCCTATATGAGGATAACCAACACTTACAGTGAAGAAGAAAAAAATAACATAGGCTACAGTCAGTTAACTGTGTTACTCTGGTACGCTTCTGCATTGTCCAGTGTTTGTACTGACAAACGTTTTTAGGCGGAGGAAGAGTGATAAAGGCTCATGATACTATGTTGCTAAATGTGGTATGAATGTAGTGACTGACATACTGGTGTAAGAATCTCAGTTTTCCTTTGCTGGCTGAACAATACATTAGAGGTTACTGCAGACCTAAGAGAGAGCAAGGGTGTGGGGGGGCTTCCATGAAGCCATGGAAGAAAAGGCCAAAGAACTACTTGCCTGATATTGAAGGTGTTTTCTCAATTGTTTCTCAATTTAGAAATTGAGATGTATTTGCCAATCTACTCAACGTTGAGCTGAGTGGCAGGAGGAAAAGAATTGTGCTTATGCAATACTTTGAGGTCAGATGAGGAGGTGTGTGTTGGGTTTTTTACTTTTTATTGAAAATCAACTAAACTATTTTTAAGACAAAAAAGCTACAAATAATTGCATAGAACTTGAACATACAACTGATGTGTTACTGATACTCAGTAGTGAATATTCTTAAGTATAGCCTCTGTGTACGTAGTAAGGGTGAATAGGAGTGTACCAAATATATTAATATATTTAAATGGCATTCAGGTGTGACTGTCCTTGCATATGCTTTTTTTTAATGCAAAAGCATATTATGTCTTTGGGTAAATAGCTACATCCTGTTTTTATGCCAGATAGTGGTGTTATCAGTTAGATAGGTAAATTGTGAGATTTATAGCTGGACAAACAGATTTTAAATAATGCATTACATCTAGAAAACGACCGTTTTATATCATGTTAAGTTTTCGGGCAATAAAAGTTGCTCTTGTACTGGAGCAGAAAATAGGTGGAGCTAGGCAACTGAACAAATATGACCATATGGCAGGAACCAGCATATCATTCCAGATTCTGATTTTCTATGTCCAGATCTCAAATCTTCAGACCCAAACTCATGGTACTAATTTCATTATATAGTCAAACCTGCCTACACGTGTACAGTTCCTTGTTAAACCTCCTTCTCCAGTCAGCGTACTTTCATTGTTCAGTTCCTAAATACTTCAGCCTGTAACTGAATGTATGGGCCCACGCAGCTTGTTTGAAGGACAATTTTCTTGGAGTTGAGGAATAATTTGGATGTATCCTGTTTCCTGTGAAATTTTGTGCCCCAAAGTTCCTACACTTCCTAATACTTGTCAGAAGTGGAAATGCAGGCCGACAGGTTCTCTGAATGACAGAAAGTAAAACAGAGCATCAAAGAAATAAAATGAGAGTTTGAAAAGAAAAGCAATCTTTTTCACTCTTGAAGAGCTACTTTAATATTAAAAATTTCTCTTTCCTCTTCCCTCTGTGCTGAGCAGGGTGGAAGAATGAGATGTTCATGACTGTTCTTGGTAATACCTCAAAATGGTAACAAGTTAAACAGATTCAGTATTCGCTTCCCACCAGTCAGCTGTGAATGCTGGGGATAAGAGTACAGGACACGGGACTTGCATGGAGGGATCCTCCCCGTGGCTCATCCACTCTTTGGCAGTCAGTCAGCTGTGAGAGAACTTCCTTACTGCAGGCCGCATCTGGTCCCTGGTTTTTAATCAGTCATTATGGAGCCATGAGTTATTTTCAATTGTTTGCTCCCATTTGTACTCGTGATTTCCACCACCTCTCAAGCAAAGAGTTTCACATTTTCATTTCTCATTATGTGGARGAAGTGGGTGTTTTTTGTTTTGTTTTTTGAGGGGGGTTTCAGATAAGCTGCTTGATAAGCATATTACATGTTATCTAATTTTTAAAATGTGATAAGTAGTGAGCAGGAGTTATATTTGTTCTTATCCAATGGGACTTGAAAAACATATTTTAGAAGGGGAAAAAAAAATGGAGATTTCAATTCTCTGAAGAGGTTTAGTGAGCCAGTAGAGAGAGAGAGCCTGCTGGGCCAGTAAGGACGAAGACTGCTGGGCAACAGCTGGCTAGGACCTGAGTGAGGAAGCAAGAGTGGCATGAATGAGACTGGCTGGCTGGCTGGCTTGCAAGTGGAGCATGGTTACTGAGAACTCTAAAAGTAGAAACTTTTTTTCTAACTTGTTTCATAGAATCATTTGTGTACACTTTTACAAATGACTAGTAAATTAAACTTCTAAAAATTGCCATTTGTAACTATTCCAAACTGCCAGTTAGAATGGTCTGCAAAGATACCTTTCCATCCACTCCACTTCCCCTGCCACTTTCAGTTAAGATTAGATCCTGATGGGTAGCATCATTTTGTCACATTGTGGCACTTTATAAATAACATAATGCGGTGATGTACAGTGCACTGACAATTGCAGTTTTAGTAGCTATTGGAAAAGCTAAAAATGAACATTTTCCATAATCTAGATTGTTTACTTTGGGCTGTCGGGCTTTCTGCACATCTCCAGCATGTATTCCCATAAGATACTAAAAAGGATGTATATGTTTTTATTATATTGTGTGTACACTTTGGTAGGTGTAAAATAAGTTTACATTTTAAATGCATTTATGCTGCTATCAGAGAAAAGCAAAACAAAATAAATTGATGCCAGGGGAAATGTCAGGCATGCAACACAGATTTGTTAAATAAACATTACTGTGTGGCATTAGCTAATGTTATTACTTTGTGTCCCTAGTGGCTCTTTTTTTTGATTATCTGCATTTCTAAAGACTGTGCACATTTCATACATAGTAGGAACAGAGCACAAGGACTCTGCTTACATGAAGAACCTTGCAAAAAATAAATAAAAATACCATCGTATTCTTTGCAACTCCCTAGAAATATGTCTATTTTTTTGGTGTAGAAGAGATAATGTGAAAAAATTTAACTGTTGTAAACTTTATTTTTTTTTAAACTATATAGGAAATATATGTAGAAAAACTAAAATGCAGAATAGAATCCTAAGGGTTTTAACAAGGAGCAAACACATATCATGCTTTTCCTGAATACCTTCCAAAAACCAAATCAAAACAAAAGGCTCRTTTAGAAGTTGGTTAAAGCTTTGGACAAATGATAGCAGATTCTTGTAATTGTGGAATATTATTTCATACCTTCCACTCATACCTTTCAGAGGTAGATGCTTCTTATTCATAAATGTCTGTGAAGCCAATCTGCAATGTAGATGTGTATACCTAGTAAACTTGGGAAATCTTATGAAGATGGAAAATACATTTGTTGTCTCGTATTTTTTTTTTTCTTCCACGTCCACTTCAAATTCTATACCAAAGAGCAGAGATTGGGATACCTGCCTCTAAGTCACTGCATGATTTATTAACACAAGCTGAATTTATTAGCAAGGGTTCATAACAGTGCCAGCTGAGTGCTAGTCTGCTTTTAGATGAGTGGCTGCAGCATTAGATTGGATAGTGTATATATTTTTATTTGAAGAGTATATAAAACAGGTGCTCATTTTCAGGGTTTGCATAATCAGCATATTTCAAGTAAGTCTGACTGGAGTAAGTAAGAATGTCAAAACTGAATGCTGTTACCATCTGTTCAATTGATTTCACATACCATGTTGCTGGTCTTAGTCCAAGTCCAAATAGACTTGTATCCATACTACAGCTGACATCAGTTGATCTGCCTTTTGGCTGTTGCTAGAGGAGGGCAAAGACCTAGGCAGGAGCACTGATCTATGTGCACTTGAACGTGGTTAAGACACATTGACAAGAGTATTTTGGGGGTAACTCTGCAGTGCCATTGCCTTTTTGAGGATGACAACTTTAAACTCAAAACAGTAGGTTAGCCACATGCTTAATTGTCTGTGTGTGTTTAAGGAAGCATTTTCTGTTTGTTGAAAGTTTGATTTTGCAACCTAGATGTTATTTCAGTATGTTGATTTCAATTATAAAATTGGGGAAAAAAACAATAATCTCATATTTAAGGAAAAATGTCAACCTCTTCTCTGGGCCCACAAGTATATCCTACAATATGAATCTTCACTTACTGGAACAACTTGTACATGAAGAAGTAACTTAGGAGAAGAATATCATTAATCTGTGCTGATGAACAAGAATGTAGAACCTGAGTTTCAGGGATTTTTAATTTATATTTCTGAGTGATTTCTGAGTGTGTGTGATTTGCCTTTTTTTTTTTTTAATTCATGGTCTGACCTTCTCCTTCTGCCTTCATTTATCCATTTCAGTCTTTTAGCTACTGTCTCCTCTTCCTTAAGGCAAGAGGACCAAAGGCATCAGCTTCAGCTCCTTTTGTTTTCTTTCTGACTGTTGTGTTGTTCTCTTCCTTAAAATGATATTATTTTTGGATAGATACAAAACAAACGACGGTCTTCCTGGTTTCCGTTCTAGAGCCTGTAATCTAGAGCCAAGGATTTCCTGCTGCCAATAAGAAGTCTAGTTCAGCTGTGACTATTCCAGACCATGGTATGTTCAGTGCAAATATATTTTCTGAGGATTCTGACTGCTAAAATCTGGCATTGGTCCTTTTAGTACATGCAAACTAAATATAATCTAAAACCCATTAGCTTTGCCAGGATGGGTGGAATTCCTGTGTGGGCTGGGGGACACTTATGCAAAATTTTTTTTTTTTTTTTTTTACAAAGAATAGAAGCATTAGAGCACTCTGATAACATTATCAGAGACTTGGCATGAGAAAATTCATGTCTTTCTCTGTCTTTCTCCTAATAATCGAATTTGGAAATATTCAAAAATTTTTTTTTGCTCTGAATCACAAGATATTCAAGCTATAAATGATCATTCTGACAAATGTAACTTCAGGAAAATTATGATCTGCTGAGAATATGGTTTTATTATGGAGAATTAGAGAGATGTTTAACCACAAACTTTATTTGTCTGTATTAAATAAGTTACGTGTCGTATGTACGGTGGCGACCTGCTGAAGAGAACTTGGGGAATTTGGTATGTCTTGATGGACAGTTGTGTAAAAAGTTCCTTGTGCATCATACTGAACCTGTATTAGAGTATTTCATAATGAAAGCTTAAACACTCCTGAGCCTGATCCAGCTGAAGATGATGGTTGGTATACCGTGCATGTCAGGAGGTGCTCGATCAGCTCCTAAATTGTTCTTGTTTTGTTACATAAAACTGAAAAGGAGGAAATTCAGTGAATTTTGCTGTAGATATAAAGCTAATTGTCACAACTAATTTCTAGGGTAGTTTTCAACTCTCCTTTAAAATATGAACTGTAAAAATAACCCTTCTTTTTTTTTGTTACTGCTAACCCTATTAATGGATTCTATCACCTAGTGGCAGGACTTTAATCCTATCACCCACCCTTTCCCATAATTTTCCTGAAATCTATCATTTGCAGCATGTGGCAATGGAGACTCTTAAATAGTGACATATTTATCCTTAAGAAGCAGGTTTAGCTGGGGTTCATGCTTGAGTCCGGTTTTCTTATCTTTCTCAAATGGCCAAAGTTAACTGATTTGAAAGGGCCTCATTTTAAATTACATTCATTCAGTGAAAACAGAAATTAACACTTAGAGACATCTATATGCTAATGATTGTAGCTCAGGGAATACCCTTCTAACCTTTTCAAAAGGAGTTGGTAAAAAGCCATTTCACTTGAAAGCAACTTAGTAAAAATGGTAGATTAATTAAATACAATAAAATTTCCCTAAAATCTTTATCCCATTTATCACTTATCGTTATTTTTCCATTTCACATATGGTACCTTAGGTCCAAGCTGAATGTTCCAGGATGCATTTATTAAAACTGTTTTGCTGGTGACATCTTTTAGATGCTGAAAATCAGAGGTTAATAATGCCATGAGTTTTAGGGATGACATGCAAACAGAGGTGAAAAAGCAGTTTCATCTGTCACCATCCATAAGATACTAAGTGTATGAATTTTGGCAAAAGGGTCAGGGCTGGGGTAGGAGAAAAATTTCCTACAACCCTTCCGAACGCCAAGCAGTGAACTGAACAAGATCTCAAGCGTTCAGACCTTTTAAGTGCTGTGTATCTACATCCATTAGTGAGTTTACTGTAAATGCAAAACATGAGTATTGCTGTATGTAGGCATGTTTACTATAGGCTTTTTCTTGACTTTTTGTGGGTCAGAACTGCTAAAGAGCAGAAATGGAGTATTGCACGTATTAAGCTGTGTGTCCAGATTGGTGTTATACCTGGTAGCACCTGTATCAGTGCTTTGTGTATAGCATATCTCAGATAAGGCCACTGTAGGGGAAAAAGGACTTGCAGGTCCTTGCATGTTGCATTCCTGTTTGGAATAAAAGGAAAAGCCTCTGGAAACAGCTGCCCTGTTGTTCTTATACTGACTACTGTGCATTTTGTGATTTTTAGAGGAATAATTTCAAAGGGAAAAGGCCTAGAAAGCTAATGCCTGAAGTCTCTTTGAAGCCACCTGTCTGATTAGTCTTGTAGATCCTGATATGAAGTCAAACTAAGGTCAAATAAAGTATTAAGCCCTTGAGTAGGATGCGTCTGCCCTAGGCTAGAAGCAATTTGCAACTCATACTTGCTTTAAATTTAATAGCAGTAAAAATTCTATTGAAACAAAATGTGGCGATTATTGCACTTGAAGTTCCAGCAGAAGAGAGACTGGAGGAAGGTCACACATCTGTACTTGGTTTACTGATAAAAATCTGTAAAAGTGATGTGAAGCTCCAAAAGGATTATAAGCTGTAGTAATACTTACTTAAACAGGTGTGATAAAGCAAATTCCTTTCCACTGAGCAGAAGAGGCCTAGAAAACTTCCAGGCTGGCTKAGCCATGTATCTGTAAGCCCTAAGGAGGCAGGTGTAAAAGACTGCACTGGGCTGTACRTTAAGAGAGAAAAACAAGTATGTTAGGCAAGCAGACAGGAGAAGATAGGCAGAGATGGTCCCTGAGCGGGGAGGGACACTTGTAGCCCAAGGATTGGAGAGTGAGATTTTTCTGCAGGAATTTGGGGAGAAGGCTAAAAGACTGGGTGATAGCTGCCTCCTACCTGTGTAGCCAGCAAAGAAAGAGGCTGAGAATCCTCTGATGAAGAGCTGCTAACAGGTAATATATGATTAAGAAGGAATAACTGTGCTTGAAAGATGCACCAGAAGAGTATGTGGGGTGTGAGAAAATGGCTTTTGCAGGCTTTATTAGCAGCCCAACTGTACCCTAGGTTTTTTTTAGTGTTTTAAGTAATGATCTACACTGCTGTGTTTTTGTCCCCTGGACTGCAGAAAGACAGTTTTTAAGCAGCCGCTGCCTAATACCACAAAAAGCTAACGTGACCTGGGATCAGAGCAGTTATGAACAACCAGATCTTTGTTTTCCACCCTCAGAGCTGTTCCCTCTGCTCTTCTGATTTCAACTTTCCCGTGGGTTTTAATCAAAATGGTGTCTCTTTCGAAATCTTTCAAAAAAAAGAAAACATCCCATTTGGACTGGTAGCCTTTAGTTGGTGTGTGTAATGATGGGACACATTTACATGGCTAACCTGTCTCTCAAATTCCCACCCACCGCACCCCAAAAGATAAGACTACTCTTAAAAATGCAGATTTGAAAGTGTTACTCATTTCTTTCTGGCAGACACTGAATTCTGAATTGCTTTTTTTCGACTGCTTGGCTCCAGATAAAACATGACGGTTCAATTTATTTTCTTAGTTTAACATGAAGCAGTGTTTTTGGTGGTGGTGGTTGGTGTGGGTTTTGTTTTTGTTTGTTTTTTCTTTTGTTTGCTTTTTTGGCTAGTAAGTACTGTAGGTTCTAGGTTAGTCTACTTAGATAAAAGCCCTGCTGTCTTGGCTGTTACATGGGGCACTCCAGAACTGTCTGAGCTGGACAGCTGTGTCCTTGTTCTCTTCTCACACCGGAGTGCTGGGCACGGCAGGGAACTGTACCGTACTGCTGGTCTGCAGTCTGGGACTGGCTGCAGGCTTTCAGTGCCCTTCTTGCAAAAGGTGAACTGAGAAACCAAACATTCACAGCCTAAACTATCTGATTTGTTATAAAGCAGTGACAAGAAGCTTGTGAAGTCCGTGACTAAACAACATCCACATGTTCAGAGTTCAGCATACTTTTATAATAATTTCTGATTTTGTAGCAAAGATTAGTATAACTTTCAGAACCCTGGGTATATCATTTGTGATTTGTTGTGCTCAGTACATTGTAAGCTTTAGGTGCTAAATTATGTGCAACTGCTTGGACATTTCCATCACAGTATTTGTGCAAACGTGTAGTGTGAAAGAAATGTAAATTGTTTAAACAACTGAAGAGAATTATTTTCAATGCACGTTGTTCTAAGTTAATGTAAGTTTAACTACTTTTTTCTGTGGCTTTTAATGCAGCTATGTTGGTGCTGAGAAGGTTTGTAATGGAGGGTGTGTGGTTCCCAAGGTCATGAGTCGGGGGTGTGTGTGTGTGTATGTGACCACTCCAAATGAAAAACTCATTTGTTGATCCTGTGTGTAAAAACAGTGACAAGGTTCATGAAATAAAATAGTGAGAAAAAAGTATTCTCAGAAAAGAGAGCAAATAAAACTGTTGCTCTCACYGTGTCTCCTGTGACATGATCTCTCAGAGTGTGGATCAAATTCTGCACATCTCCRCGCTGATCGTCTCCATTCCCATGAGTGCAAATGCAATGCTCTGGGCATGCAGTCAGGCTACAACCTGGCCCTTGGTTTGTGAACTTTCTGATCGTATGACTCGGGAAGCAAGTGGGTTCTGTGTGTGTGTATGTATGTACATTTGTTTGTTTTCTTTAATGGAAAAAAACTTGTTTAAACTTCATTGGCCAGATGCTATAGTTAATTAATGTTGATGGTTTTATTGCTTAATTACCTGAGCATCAGTATGACTATATTTGGTTTTCTTTGTTTCTAAAGTGTGTATAATATGTATCATATATTTTGATTCCCCCACCTCCATTTTCTTGTGCTAAAAGAGCCAACTACCAAACTAAAATTGGTTATCTGGGGACATTTTACRTCTATGATGCTTTGATTTTTGGTAGGTGGGTTTGGTTTTCTCTTTTCTTTTTCTTTTTTTTTTCTTTTTTTTCAGAAAGTGTTAACAGCTTTAAGTTTCTTGTTCATAAACAACTCTGCTAGCTGAGAGCTGACTGTTGAAAGACTATTAAGGACTACTGGTTCTTTTCTTTCCTCCTAGGAAAGGGAGCATGGGGAATAGAGGATGTGCGCGCCTCTTTGATCCAAGGCCTGTGTGACKCATTTTTGCAGCTAAGTACTGATTCGGAGAGTGAACTGAAGTCCTAAGAGACATCCCTGGTGGAGCAGAGCAGCATTCCTTGTGCAGTGGTAGTGGGAGGTGGGGGAGAGCTGATGGAGGTCAGGAGCTCCCAGAGCAGCTTTTGGGGATTACGGATTTATTTTTTTTCTTGTCCTTTAACCCACAGCACCTGAGTACTATGGGTCTGCAATTGTGGAGCTTTGAGCCTCCTGGAGGAGGTGGAGGCATGTGACTGATGATAGCTCCGTGCACCCTGAGAAAGGTTCCTCCTGTCTGTCAGTCAGTCTGTCCACTTCTGATTTGCAGCAGTCAGTGCGCCAGACTGGGCTGCTTTCTCAGAGGTGTCAAACGTTGCTTGTAATCTGTCTTCAGCTTGKGGTTTTTAAAAGCAAAACCGCATATAGACCCCTCTGGCACTGTAATAGAACCGGATTGTGGGAGTTTAGCAAGCTAAAGAATATCCTGCAGATTGGAGAAATACAGATTTAGAAATGAAAAAAAAAAAAAGGGAAAAATCTGAGTGAGAAATTTCACAAATTCTGTTTGTTGAATACATCAGTAATGTTTGGTTTACTATCGCATGAAAATATAGTTAGCCAAGGCCGTTACCAATCTTTGAAGGTTGTACTCCCTGCAGCAAGATTAAAACTGATGTTGATATTGTTTATGTTAATGAAGATATTTTTAAATGGATAGCCATATTTCAGCTCGCAATTGTCATGGTTACAAGAACAGAAGGAAAAGCCTATCAGGAACCTTCTGGGTGAAGATAACTATAAAATTTCAATTGCTTAATAGTTTATTATAAAAATAAAAGAATTCTGTTGTAATGAATTATTGTTTTCTGTTGGTGATGCTCTGCTTTACTGTACTAGAACACAGACTTGCTTGACAGGGAAAAAATGTTCAATGGTAGTTAACTGTCAGATGAAGTTACTATTTTTTAAAAATTAGCGATTTAATAGAAGGCTCTTGTTCAGGCTTATTTGAATAGTGTCAATAGAATAAGATTGTATCATATCTATCTGTGTCACTGGCACTGTCTGGAAAAAAAGTATTTAATGTACTCCACCTTTCCCCTTTATCTTTTGCGGTTGATGTTCAAACTGGTACTGCAGCTGTAATGCTTAGAATCTGCTATGTCTAGGTAGATAGTTAAGCTACTGAAAAACATACTAATCTCTTAAATTCACCACTTTTGGCTGCAGTACCTAAGCACTTGTGCATCTTGTTATAAGTAGGTGAAGTATTGATTGCTGATAGATTCTTTCATTACTTGAGTTAATGTAGGTATGAATGAAAAATTTATCATGGTAGTGTTTATATAATAATAATAATACAACTTTCATTAGTATCAGATTACAACTGTATCCAGAAGAAGCAAGAAAGAAACTATATGGGTTTTATTGTGAGTTTTTTTTCCTAGTGTTCTCTCAGCTATAGGCATTTTATTGTGAGGGTTTTTCTAGARCTCTCTAGACTTTAATTAGAGTTGGAAGTAAGTTCATTGGTTTTATACTTTTTCTTATGAAACTTAAAATCTAGATTTTTCCATTGTAAATGCTTCAATGTTTTCCCAAAAAAGGCTTATTTAAAGTATATAAACAGCTCTATGTAGTCATTACAGCTAGGCTCTTTATACTGCTTCTAAGCAAGTATAAGAATTTGGCTTTTTTTTCCTGTGCGCATCTTGGTTAAAGAAGCATCAATGTTAAATTACACGTAATTTCAGCTGATTCACTCAAAAGTTTTTAAAGAGAAAACCAATTAATTCTCTTTACTGTTTCACTGTGTGTAAAACTATAAAATCTAAAAGTTGCCTACTATAAGCTAGTCATTTAGAATATTAGTGGCATGGAAAGCAGCTTGGGCAGGGTTAAGTGTGTTGGACCAAAGACTGAGCAAATAGTTATCAAAACAAGGAGAGAAGAGGTTTCCTGCATGCATAAGCAATGCGTTTGCATTATAGTGTAAGAGCAGGGAGATGCGAGTTTAATGGACTTTTAAAAAAGATATGTTGCCTGATAAGTTAATTTCTACTTTATCACTTGCTGATAGAGATTAGCCTTTGCGTTAGGTTTTAGGTATTCTATTGCTATAATAAGTGTACAGCAGAGCCATGTAAGGACAAGGAGGAACACTCTCAGGAGGGAAGAAGGACACAAGGACAGCTTTGAAGGCTTGGGTCTCCCATACTGTAACCAGGCACAGAGCCAAACATCCAACTGATACATCCAGTGTATCACACACAGGGGTGACAATAGGTTTGTAATCCAACCACAATAACATTGGTTAATGGCATATTGAATTAGAGCAATCTGTGGCTTTAATAAGGACCTTATAGAAGTGGATCCTTTGCCAAAGCTCAAGGGATTTAGGATTTATGACTATTTGGAGATTAGGTAATGTAGTTCATTCAACTCCCATCTCTCCASGCCTCCATGACTGAACACTACAGGTTTGAAAGTGGGCATTGGCCACAGGATCTGTTAACAAAATCCTTTCTGCTATCCATGCAAGCCTTCTGAGATCCTCCAACAAATCACAAGTTTTTACTTCCTTCCTCTGTTTAACCTTAATCTCTGCTGTAATCCTAGTTTATCAGGTAACCTGCTGATGTCTTGCGTGTCCAAAAGTAACCCTATCTCTTAAGACTGTTGATGTCTGCCTATGTTCTGCTAGCTCCATGCTTCAGAAGGTGAAGTTAAAATCAGAGCTATTTTGGGCTACTTTAAAAAAAAAAAWAAATAAAAAAATATATAAAAAAAATCCAAGCCTTTAGCTTTGTCCCAGCTATGTCTGTTGTCTTGAGGCTGATCCAAGCCTTTGTCCAAAGACGATGGAAGCTGCTCCTCATCCTTGCACTGCCAAGGCAATAAATACCTGGTGTGAAGAGCAGACATACCAAAGTATAAGAGAAATAAGTTGAATCCTTCAACATATCCTTTAATGTTATGTAGGGGGTGAGGTGGGGAAGTTTTTTTTTTTTTTTTTTCCTTTTTTTTTCTGTCAAGCAACTTGTATATAATTTCTGAAACCACAAGGAGAACTTGAATTTATAATTAAAGATATGATTCTTCTGGTTGTATCCTTGTAAATAATTCCACTAGTATCCCAATTTATAATTCCCTGCACCTAATCCTACAGCCTTCACTCTCAAAAATAATTTAGCTTTGGAGTTTTGTTATCTGCTATTGACTCTAAGTGTGTCYCATGTTCTAATTAGGGATATATAAAAATGCAAAACTATTAATGCAGGAAAGTTAAAGTAATGGGCTGTATTCCTTTAGTGCAATCTATTCTAATCTATTCCACAGTAGTGTAGTTTTTGATAAAAGCATTTTTGCTGTTTGGCTGAAGAGAATCCCAGATCTGTGTAAAATACAGGTAATTTTTAGAACTATGCATTTAACAGGAGTCCATGTTAAAATATCCATCACACTCTAAGCTCTATATTGTCTTTGTTTAAAAACACACCATAGTTTTCAGTATGCTATTTATTAAACCAACATATGGTTAAAGTTTTTGAATGACTCTATATTTTTCATATCCTGTGACACAGAAAAATCATACTTATTTTTAATTTCAAATAGGAAAATTCTTTAAATCTTTTTGTCTCTTTGGGATAATATAAGTAGAATAAGAATAGATCCTTAATGCATTATGTTTTTTGACTTTCAGACATGAGAGTGGAAAGAGATCTCTGCCACCAGATGTTGACAACTCTTTATTTTGTACTTTCCCAGCACAGTTTAGTTTAGCAGACATTTGAAGATGCATTGGATTTAGAGCTCTGCTTATTTGATGCTCCTCTGTGGTTCATACCACAGTCTAATGCCACTTCCGCATAATTCTTGCAACATTAGACTGGGTATATAGTATAATGCATCTATGATGGAATAAATGGCTGGGTAGGGGGAAAGCAGTGGATGTTGTCTACCTTGACTTTAGCAAGGCTTTCAACACTGTCTCCTTGTAACATCCTTACAGGCAAGCTTAGGAAGTCTGGGCTATATGAGTGGACRGTGAGGTGGATTGAGAACTGGCTGAAAGGCAGACCTTGGAGGGTTGTGATCTGTGACGGAAGGCCTAATTGGAGACCTGTAGCTAGTGATGTCCCCCTGGGGTCAATATTGGGAAAATATTGTTGAAAGACCTCAACAGGCTGGAGAGATGTGCAGAGAGGAACCTCATGAAATTCAGCAAAGGCAAGTGCAGGGTCCTTTACCTAGGGTGGAATAACCCATGCAGCAGGACAGGCTAGGAGCTGACCTGCTGGGAAGCAGCTCTGCGGAAAATGACCTGGGGTCCTGGTGGACAAGAAGTTGACCATGATTCAGCAGTGTGCCCTTGTGGCCAAGAAGCCCAATGGTATCCTGGGTTGCATTAGGAACGTTGTGAATTGCCAACAGGTTGAGGGAAGTGATCTTCTCCCTCTACTCAACCCTGGTGAGGCTGCATCTGKAGTACTATGTCCAGTGCTGGACTCCCCAATGCAAGAGAGAKATGGAGCTATCAGAGTCCARCAAGGGGCTACTAAGATGATAAAGGGATTGGAGCATCTCTCATATGAGGAAAGGCTGAGAGAGCTGGGACCAGGTCACCTAGAGAAGAAAAGATGGAGTGGGGATCTATCAATGTGTATAAATAGCTGAAGGGAGGGTGTCAAGAGGATGGGGCCAGAATCTTTTCAGTGGTGCCCAGTGTCAGGGTGAGAGGCAGTGGCACAAAATGAAGCACAGGAAGTTCCATCTGAACGTGAGGGAAAACTTCTTTACTATGAGGGTGACTGAGCACTGGAACAAGTTGCCCACAGAGGTTGTCTCCTTGGAGATATTCAGAAGCAGGCTGGACAAGGTCCTGGGCACTGTGCTGTAGGTGACCCTGCTTGAGCAGGGGGGTTGGACTAGATGATCTCCCTTCCAGCCTCAACCATTCTGTGATTCTGTGATACTAGTGGAACTTCAGCAGTAGTACTTGTAAAGTCTGTTTCTAGGTGAGCCACTCCAGGATACAGTAATAAACATGAACACATTCTTAATATTCTAACACACTATATATTTTAAGATAATATACTTGCTGTTCTTTCCTTGGTACTAGTTGTATGGAGGAAATTTTGTACTACTTTGTGTTGCAGCATACTGTGGGAGTTCCCTCCATGGCATATTTAGAAAATATTATTGACATTACGTCCTYGGGCATTACTGGTGAACGACACGTCAATGCTTTGATGCCTGCTGTTCGTTATTCATAACCTACCGTTCCATGGTGCTTAGATGGTAGTACCTATGCTGACATACAAAATGTCATCATTAGACTTTGGAAGGAGGTGAAAAGAACCATCTTACGCTAGAACTAAGAGGAGGAAAACAGAACCTTACATATTCACAAAAAGGCGCTATAAAGATTACTGGTCTTGTGAACTGTTTCTGGCACAGTTTACAGAGATATGACACTGATATTACCATTTGATTAGAAAGATCACACAATATAATGTTACTAACAGCACATTTCCTGCTGTAATTATAACAGGAGAAATAGCTCTTTAACATCTTTACAGTATCTTTTGGAAACTTCTTTGTGCTTTTCAGGATAAGCAATGCAAGTTGTAATTTTCTCATCTCAATATAGAATCTGGAGAAAATACAGCAACAGATTCATGAGAGCAATTTTTCTTGTGAACAATCTACAATTAAGTATCTTAAAAATGAAAAAATATTGAAGGTGATTGAAGTGTCAGTACCAAGTAACAGTTTTGAGAACTGTTGATGGTTTTGTGCCATTTTGCAAAATGTGGGAACTGGCAGTGTGATGCAGCCACTTCCATAAAGGTGGTAGACTTTTTCTATTTAAAAGGAAAAAAAAACTAAGTATTTTTCTTTGTCTTAGTCTTTGTATGTGACTTATGTTAATAATCAAAAAAAGTTCTACTCAGAGTTTAGTCAATGAGATTTTGTTGTCAAGTCTTATTAAAACTGACCCCCCAAACAATTTATGAAATTCAGATACTTTCTTTACATCTATTTTTGTGTGAGCTTTTAAGTCCCCTTAAGTTTTTAGTGTATGCTTCTGAAGAAAGCATTAGTTCCAAATTAACTTTATTTAAAATGCAATAGAAACATGGATTGCTGTCAGGTTATATAGCTTACTAGCTGTAGCTGAAATCTTCCAGGGCTTAAAATTCTTAATTTGGTTGACAGGAAAAGGCCCCATGCACTTGAATGGAATAGAAGATACTGCAGTTCTGTAGACTGAAACAGTCAGTTTGGTCCTGAGGCTTGAAAGCTRAGGAGGACAGGCGAGTCCTCTGCTTAACTCAGTAGCTGAAGCTGTGTTATTGAAATACAATGCTGTGGGCTACAGCATTTACCAGGATGCTCAGGATATTAAAACCCAAGTATGGCATTATATCTTAATATGACTTTATTGGTATGGCCAATGTGGTAGCAAGTACTTGTTTATTTTTGAGCTCTGCAGTTCTTAAATATTTGTGGCCAAAATGTAACTACTTTTAGGACTTGCTTATATTAAAATTGATTGGAACAGCTAGACTTTGGGTTTTTCCCATAAATGTGTATTCTTGCTGATGTGATGAAATCCAAATTGGGACAAGTGTYTGATGTGATTGTTTTATTTGAGTAGAGAGAGACCAATAGGAACTTTTCTCTCTTCATTTTTGTTTTCTTTCTCAGATTTCCTTWCTACTATTCTACCTGGGACTTGCTGAAATACTTGGAGAATATTTTCCCTTTATAGCATTTTGAGTAAATAATGCACCCAAACTTGGGAAAGAGTCTTGCTTGTTCCCTGTGGTAGTATCTTAGGGTYATATTAAATGTTTGCAAAATGTCATCTACGTGTCATATAAGCTGATTGTTTTTCCCCATGTTCTGCCTGTGGTATTAAAACTAGGACTCAAATGTTTTTGGCCTCAACAGAAAGGCCGAAGAACTGTTTCCTGTGCTAACCTTCGAACATTTGAATTGTAAAGAGAAGCTATCTTAAAACCGGTTCTCCTTTCCTACCTTCAACGATGACTTACGGTGCTAGATCTGTCCATCTACTTTCCTGTAGGCAGCTGAAAGGCTTTCTTAAGAGGGAAGATGATAGTCTGTAGATTCATCCCAGACCATGTTTCTGTATTACCGTGGGCAGGAAGTCCAGTGCTGAATTCCGAAAGGTGAAAATAGATGTGTGTTTAGGGGAAAAAAAAATTCTGATGAGTTGCATAGTAAATTTTTGTAGCACAAATAATATGCATATTTTTCTTTTTCAAACCCAAGCAAAGTTCATTGGAAAATACTCCATACATTCTGCATGTGATAGCTGGGAGTGCAAACTTTAATTAGTTTGGGGGGGGTATTATTATTTTATCTTTGTTCATTATTTTTTGCTCAGTCTCTATGGATGTTCTGCATTTTCATCATCAGATAACTTGCTGGCTATTTTTGTCAAACAAGAACCCCGAAACCATCACACTGGAGTGCTGAGCCTATCTGCCCATTCTGTCAACAGGATGAAAGTGAATCTCAAGCTTTTTTAATTACAAGGATAACATGTTCGCTCATCTAATAATGAAGATGGTTAGCAATTTTAAATTTTAATAATCAATTACTGAAAGTAATTCTCCATTAAACCACAAGAGAGTCATTAAATCTCAAAAGATGGAACATGCTGTATGTAACAGTAGCAAAATTTCTATTTTTAAATATCATTAGGGAATATCTGATTTTCATTTCTCTGCTTTTCTTTTACCTTTTTCCTCATGCAGACCATCTCATTTTCAGCAGGAAGACAGCACATGATCTTATAAATAATAAAAGAAAACCCTTGCAAGACTTGATCCAATGTGTGAAATATGTGCTAAGAATCTAATTTGTTTCAATCCAGCATATTTTGACTGAATAATAAGGAAAGTGACTAATTAATATCTTAATACGCTGAGGGCTAGGTGGCATGGTGGGCTTGATACACTCTCCTTTCACCTCAGGAGACCCAAGTTCAGATCTTATGGATATCAGAGAGTTTGGTGGTTTCTGCCTTGCTGCTGATAACCATTGAAAACCACCATAAAATTCAATTGGCAGCTTCAGCTGTAAGCATACTGAGACGTGGAAAGCAGGGATACTGCAGGTCCAGGGTAGATCGGTGTGATTATTTGAGAATGCCTGTTCAGTGACAAGCAAGTTGGCAAATGTAGATCAACTGTTGCTTCCAGCAGAAATAAAATAACCCCCAAGTTATTGGGGACAGAGGGAAGAAGTAAATTAGTCTTGCTTTGGTTGCAAAACAGCTGTTTGCTTTCCAGGTCTTATTAAGTTGGGTGAGGGGGAACCTCCAGGGTGAGGGCTCCCCTGGAGCCACCGCTGTGACAGCGTAAACTTACCTTGCGAGCAGACACCAGAGGCAGCAGTGTGTGTTCGCACTTGCACGAGCCCAGCCTGACCTTGGGCCTCCTCACGGAATCATGCTGTCCCGGTGTGCCTGTTGGCCCAGCATCAGAACAACACGCGGTTCAGGGTCCCTTGCCATCAACTGCCCTCGGATCGGTATAGTCAGAACGGATGCAAGTGTAGCTCTGATGCCTTGGGACAGCTTAAAGCAGAATCTGATTACRTCAACAGAAATTTTATCAGTCTTTTCAAAGGAGCCTAGATACCTTAGGAGCCCCCGTTTTGTTGGAAGTCAGGTGGAGTAAGGCTTAAAWTTTTTTTTGAAGCCATACCTGTGTACTGCCGACTACATTTGGAAAATTTTGCATTTTATTTGGAATAAAAACCTGCTGCTGCAGTCATGRTAAGTCTGATTTAGAGATGGAGAGGGAATTGTCTTAACATAAGACTTTAGACTGTTTTTATTGCATTGGATGTATCTTGTAGCTAGCTTTTTGTATGTTTATTTTTAATCTAGGAAAAAGAATTTCAGTTTATTGATGTCAGTTGATTCTTTTGGTAAAGTTTCTGTATATCTGAAGCCTAAGTAAACTAATATGGCTTTCAGCTTTTTGATTAGTTTGAACAAGTTGTATTTTCCATCTGAAACACTTTGGTAAGACTGATAAGAAAACAACTGATACAGCTGCAGGATTGGAGGGGGGAAACAAATAAGCTTTTGAATACAAAGCCATTCTTCATGTCTGAAATAGAAGCAAAAATCCTTCAAAACTAAATACAGGTTGAGAACAATTGCTCTGAATTTAACTTGATTATGTTCATCAATTAGGCAATTTGAAAGAAAAGGTGATTGAACCTGTGGAGTGAAAGGGAAGTATTAACAAGGAGAGGGGTGACAAGGTCACTAACCTCTATGGCATGGAGAAAGAGATGGATAATTATCATTTGTGGAAGACTGGTGAGGAAATTGTTGTTGCTTTCTTTTGTCACTAGAGTTGTCACTGTAAAGTTAGGAATTTTAGTTCCGGTCTTGTTTTTTACTGTTTCTCTAGGTGGTCTTTATGTCATGCCTGAGAAATTAGAGATGGAATAGTTCTTTTGTGAAAAAATATTCTGCTGTAAWAATTAGTCTTTCTGTCCTTTTTATGAGTTGCCAATTCACATTCTGGTTCATAGCAGTCATTAGTAAGTAGGTAGCTTAAATGATGGATAGGTTAGTATGAGGCATAAATGYTTTTTGCATGGTAGTTGTAGCAGCAAACTGCCAACTTTTGTCTGGACTGCTCTGTGATGGTCTGCGTCCATTTGATAAAAGTTGGCTTGTGAGTTATTTGCTTCCAGTGATGAGTTTTGCTTTAGACTTAAGAGGTTTGAAGACTAAAAGCAGAATTTGCCATTGTGAGTAAGTTTCTTTTGTGYGATCGCTGTGTGATCTTCACCAGTATAATTTGTAATGGTTTAGTTAGATTTCAGGGAAGGCTGGTAGGTGACAATCTAGGATGAAGATGTGATGGACACTTCTTTATGTATCATATTAAGTATGCATGTAGTACTTAGCATGTTTTGGAAGGAGCTATGCATTTCCTAGAGGAGTTGGGGAGCTCCCAGGAGTCCAGGTTGCATCCAGGYGGGCTTTGAATATCTCCAGAGAAGGAGCAACAGGGACATCCCCCCCGCCCCCGCCTTGCTGAAGCCTGGGCTTGAACTGGGGACCTTTAGATCTTCAGTCTAATGCTCTCCCAGCTGAGCTAWTTCTGGTTRAAGGAGGGTCTGGATGTTGGCCTTGGATTGGTCAAAGTGTTCTGAGAGCAGGTGAAGTGCTCTCAAACCACCTGTCTCTGTCCCATAGCACTTTTCAGATGTGTTTTGGAGGCCTACTGCTTTTGTAGAGTAGAGCTGAAAGTTTCTTATTTCATAGGTTGGAGGGTCTGTGYTTTTGACATTGCAGTTTTAGAAACTGTTATTGGAGAGAAACAGGAATGGTCTATTAGAGGGATTAGATCGCCTCCTCTTCCAAATTAAACTAATTTTGGAGCAATCATTCTCAGTTTAAAAGCAACAACTCTCAAAACAATTCCAGACCTGAAGAAAGGGCTTGTGTGCTTAGAAACTTGTCTGTCTTCCCATTATTATTGATTTTTTTTGGGGGGGGGGTAGTTTGACTAAAGCTAAGCTGTCAAGGAAGGGCCATCTATTTTAATTATAGCTGTAGAACATCATAAGTACAAGTACATTAATGTTAGAAAACAGAGATGCATGAGTGTATTTGGAGACTTGGATCTTCTGTGTATTTGCATGCGAGATCAGGGAAAATTGCTTCTGGATATCTTGACTCTAACTGGAAATGCTATGATGCTATTAATGTCCTTTGAAAAATGCTGTGTGCGAAGAACACTTCACTTTGTTTCCTGCAATCTTCATTGTTCAACTCTTGTCGTTTTCTCCATTCTAAGGTTTGTCCCTCACTCTGTGGTGTATTTGCGATTTTCTTTCTYTTCTTTTTTGTTTTTGTTTTCCTCAGACTGAACCTTTTCTGTCTGATTTTGTATTTTTACACCACTTTTCAAAATTTGAAATTCATGATGTCTAATGCTATCTATCCTCTATGCAGCTTCCCTGCTGGCTCTGCTAACCTGACTGGTGACGCAACTGTTCCTTTGATATCCCCAACCCTGTCCTGCTGTGCTTTCAGGACTTTTGGYTGTTTCCTCTCAGTATAGAGTGCGTGTAGTTTTTCAGAGTACAGAGAAAAGCTTTTAAGTGGAGGCTTGCATGTTGCAATGACAGGAATCCAAGAAATACTTAGATATCACACAGACAGATAGAAACACCACCAAGTTTAGTATAGCTACGCATCAATAAGTATTGCCCAACCTTTGGCCATGCAATCATAACATTTCCCCAGAGTTAGTGGTTGTGCAAGCTGCCGTCTAGCAGGCTGCATGAGGGAACGATTAAACGCTTGCTTAATGATGTCTGAAAGAAGAGGTAACTATTGACAAGCAAATCAGCTGCTGCCTAGGACTGCACATGAACTATAGGGTGGAAGGGTTTTCTCATGTGATAGGTAGATAGTGCAAATTAAGTTTAGTTGTAGCTAAATGCACTGTTGTGGAAGTACAAAATAACCCTACCACTGAGGCAATAATTTAGCTTGCTTCTGTCACCTAAACATGAAAAAAAAATTGGTTTAGGTATGATTAGAAAGTCTTCCACTATGAAGAAATAAAATTTCCTCTTCTGTTTGAGTTCTCTGACTGTTCAGAAAAATGGGATTATGTTCTGTGTAAATAAGGCAGGCAGCTGCAAGGAAAATATATGACCAGACATCCTCAAAAAAGAGAAGTAAAAGAAGGTATCTTTAAGAACTTAGGAATTATCTAATTAGTCAGGCCAAGTAGTGATAAAATCTATCTATTTGTGCTGTCCAATCCTGCTTACTTACAGTAACGAATTAAGAGGAGTGTGGAGAGAGAAGAAATCTTGTTGGRGATACAGCATGGGAGGAACTGATTTATGAAGATGAGTTAATCTATTGCAACCGCATTTGGTTTGGCTATGTGAATGAAGTATCAGACGAGTCAGAGGCTTAAAAATATCAGTGTAAGGAGTAAGAGGAAAAGGGAACCCTTAGCATTAGCAAAAGGCTGAAATTAAGCAAATAGAGAACTTCCACAGAGCAACAGTTCTTGCCACAAGCTTCCATTTGTGGAAGTGATGGAATCTCTGTAACTTGGAACACTTGAAACCAAACTGCTTAAAACACTTGYGAAGGTGCTGTGGGGAACAGTTCTCTGCTAGGTGGGAGCTGAACTAGATGATCTACCTAATAGACCTCACCTATCCCTAACATCCACGATTCAGTACCAAGGTAGCATCTCAAGGGGAAGASGAAGACTGAGGTTTCAGAGCATCATCCTGACTTTAGAGTGGTTTCTTTAAGTCCTCTTTAAAGTTGCTCATGGTTTTTAAGCTCAGTGAGATGCAGGAAGGGCTTGTGAAACAGTGGAGCCTTTCTCTTGCAGATTCCGGTGTTCACTGGAGGGTGGATGCTGCTCCACTGTAGGTTTTGTAGCAGCCATACAGCTGCTATATCACCATGCTTGGAGGGTTGCCTTGTGCTGGACGGTAATAGGAGATGACAAGTGGGAGGGAGAGTGTTGTAATTTACCCTCCTGAAATCTGTCCTGCACTGTGCCTGGTGGTGCCCACTGTGTTCTGAAGTTTATAATTGTACCAACCTTTTCCTATGGAAATTCATATATGTTCTTTGTATAATGCTTAAACCTCCTGTACTCCATCTTGCTGCTATTGCTGTTCTATTTCCTTGACCCACCTCTCAACTCAGATACTCCTGAGTACAACAAATACTGTCAACCTGTGCTCTGCTCCACTCCACCGTTCTGCAGCCTAAAACAAAGTCTTCTAACCTAATTATCTGCCTTACTGCTGCTTTCTGTGGGCTGATGGCTGATTAGGTCTTAGGCCTGATGCTGGAGGCGGCTCTTTGGGAGGGGACAGATTTCTCCTGTCACCTTTGTCCTCTCAGAACATCTAAATTCATCCCTCATCCTTTCCCTGGAATATRTAAGAGTTATCTTTTCACCAAGCACCGGCCTATCTCCATTCCTCGTAGTAAGTAGTAGCTCTGGCACCTTCCTGTGATGCTGAGGAAGCAAATGTGAGCAGGGCTGGTTCTTCTTACTGGAGAGGAAGAGATGAACTTGGAGAGCTGTGGAGTAGAAAGTTTTCTTGTCCCTACTGCTGCCAGTATTTGGGGGCTGCAATTGCTTTGGTGCATGACAGCTGCTCTGAGAGGGAGCAAGAGGCAGTGACTGTCAGGAAGTGACCTGAAGCGCTGACAGTTGTATTCTCCAGTGCAAATAAAGTGAGAGCTGTGCAKGGTGGTGAACCATGCTCCTCATGCTTTCAGGCTGCACTGGGGCAACAGAGCTCAAGTCTGATTGCAAGCTGCTTGTCTGAAAGACTGCAGTGATCTTTTACAGCTCAATACTTGTATGAGCTGTATTTCTAATGTATTAGAAAACAGTGAATATATCTTCCAGGTGACACAGGAAAAAACAGGTTGAGGATCAATCTTGCTCTTGTTTGAAAATCTTATTTTGAGGGCTTAGAATCCCTTCTCCCCACCGAGTCAGTCTCATGCGCGTTGGTCAGCAGGCTGGATTGTTTTATCGTTCAGAGGYTGACTGGGCATTGCAGTGATGTGTCATGCTCAGTTACAGAGCCTTGTGATTTGTTGAGTAAAGCAACTGAAAAAATCTTACAGCTTCTCTCCCCCCACCCCAAGTGAATGATTCTGAATGTAAAAATAAATGATCATCAGCATCATCAACTGTCTTTCTCTTCCCTCCTTGTAGTATAGGAGGCCTCAAGTGGCACACAGTGTTCMCTAGCTTTCTCGCTGTCTGGTTTCCTCCGTTTATTCCCTCCAAGTTCCAAGATTCTGGGCTTAATAAATTCCTGGTGTTCTTGGACCCTCATCTGAATAAAGGAAGCTGTCTGCCATAATAAAATGTAAAATTTCTGTGACATCCAAGTAAAACTGTTTTTTAATTTGGTTTTGTTTGTTCCTTTTACTGTCCTAATGAACAGTGCCTTGGGGTTATATCTTGATTTTGGGGGTTCAGGGATCAACTTATGTTAGGCTTCTAACTCTTTCTTGACATTAAATTTAACTAGAAGAATTACCCTTTTGACAGCTCAAGGCTTTCTTTTTCTGTGCATGCTGGTGTAACACACTGCAGGTCTTTCAGACAAGATGCAAATTCAAGGTCCTGACCACCTGTGGTCATTAAAGACTTCACTGCATTTTGTAAGAGGAGAAATGTTAACACCAATGACCTGGCCAAATTCCAGCTTTAATAATTGCATGCTGCCTTCCTAAAAATCTCTCTGCTGTTTTCAAATGGAAAAGCTACTCTTCATTTTCTTTTCAAAAGTACTGTCTGGTGGTGTTGAGTGCTATAAAGAACTTCAGTGTGAAATAGGCAGGTTTCAGTACAGACTTGGGCAGTCACCACTTCCATGTCTGTCCCTAAAGAATTAATGACCAGTGCATTCCCTTATGCTAAATGCTTGTGCACACCCAAATAACTAAAAGGTATCTGGGTAATTTATAGTTGAAGTGTGAATCTTAGTGTATAATATCGTCTTTCAAGATCAAAGGATTTAATTCCTCGAAGAACTTTTACTATTTGTTTCTTGTTTCTTTATGAAAAATACAAAGGTCCTTTAAGAATGCTTAGTGCTTTTCTCTGTAAAGTTTCCTCTTTTTTTTGTGACCAGAAAAGGTGTAAAAGAATATTTAGAAATAATTTATAGAAATCTAACATTGCTATTCATTTGTTTATTCCAGTTCTTGGTCCCATGAACAACCATCTAAGTACAATCACAGAGCAGCAAATGTCATTCTTGGTTGGCCCTTGCATTCACCAATGCCAAAATAAAAAAAACTGTTCTTCAGTCTTTCTCATCATTGTACTGCCTTCTGCCACTCTGCTGCTGTTTAGTATACATGTATGTTGATAAGGCATTTTCTGGAGGCTTGCATGTGACTGGGAAAGGATACAGACTAGGAATGCTGGTAAAATCATTCAGTTTAGTTTTGCATTTATAGACAGGCCTAACTAAAGACCAGAAACATATCATAAAATAATTTTAAATAATACATTGCATTTCTTTTGAGTGCTGTGTTATACTGCACAAGAGTATAGCTGTATAGGTGTTACAGATGAGTTGGGAAAGTCAACGTGGTGTGCTGGGATGCTCTGATGGGAGTGTGGTTCATCTAAAGAACTTGATAAATGTTTCAGTACTTCTCTAACCTGGTTGGTCTAGTTTGCTTTGCTGTTTTGCTAATGAATTCCCTTTACACTGTAGCCTTTTAAAATTAACTTCACCATAAGCTGAAACTAGCTTTCTCCTTAAACTATACATTACAATAAAAATCACAAGTATTGTAACAAATAATTGCAGTTTGTACAGCAATTGTGCATAATCAATGGAACCTACTGGACTGTGTGGAAAGTGTATACATTTCATTGTTTTTTTAAAAACGTCCATCCTAAAAATATAAGAAAAGCAAAGCTATATTCTGTGATGTTGGTATGATTATTAAACATAGCTATTCAAACATACACTCACTAGTTCTTAATATGCTTATGGGAAGATATAATTTCTCGCTTTAATGAGTGCAGTTTTGTTAAGTAAAACTTGCAAAACGCGACACCTTTCTTTGGAAATGCAGCTTTAGCATTGTTCTGTGTTGAATAATGAAATACAAAATGCAAGAAATTGCCTTCTTGTCTTTCAGATCATACTTTCCAAACATCCAAAATGAAACACAACTGCAGGGTACTAATAAAAGTAGGCATGACTAGGCAAGGTAATTTCCTTCTGCATTAATCTTAAATTCTTTAAGAGTCATCAGAGTTTTATTTCACTGCTTCCAGTTTAAATGGCTGAGTTTAACAACACATTAAAACTTACGCTGGGAGATCAATTTCAAACAAATGCCCCTTTTGCAATTGTGCCCGTGTAAAGAAAAACAGTGATCAGTTGACTAGAAATTCAGAGTAATTTAAACAGTGTTTGAAGTGACTCATGTCTGTGTTTTAAGAGGGCTGGATGCTTGATGTCCATTTTTTTGTTAAGAGCAATTTAATTCCAGCAGCAAGCACTCAGGGCAGCGTTTCCTTCTGCTCTGAGACTCACTGAGCAGAGAATGGATGAGTAGCTGTCAGGAAGCAGGTTGTGAGTAACCACAACCACAGTCCTGCTGTGCAGTAGATCACTCATAAGCATTTTTTTTTCTTCATAGTGACAGTGTCTAGCTCAGATCCCTAAGAAATCAAACACCATTTTAATCATCTCTGTAAATTTATCATTCTTCTTCCCTTCTATGCTTCCTTTTGCAAGAGGACTGTGGGGCAGAAAAAGCCAGTTTTATTCTCTGAGTTAAGAAAAACTCTTAAGTGGTCTTTCTCCATTTCCAGTCTCTGTGGTACAGAGAAACGAATGACCTTATTCTTTTATGCTACCCCTGGAAAAATGGGACAAGGCAAGACTGTCATGTAATCCTTGCTCATTTTGGTAATCCTAATGTGGATAAGTGCATATACTAGTCTCTGGGAAGGAGAGTGAGACAACCTTGTTGTATCACTGTGGGCATCATCTTATGTCTTTCTATCTAGAGATAATTTAGGTAGTGAAACACTAGGTAAGACTAAATTAAAGTAGCAGCAATTACTCTTTCATTTGAATAGTCTTTGTAGTTACTTATATGGGTAATAACTTCAGAATCTAGACTTCCTAGTTTTTGAACTGTGCTATCTGGTGTGTGGAAGCAGTATTTGACCCAGCAGCCAAATATGATTTAAACTTCTATTGCTTAACAGCTCATAACAGCCTATTTATGTTAAACTTTCAGTGATGTGAGCTGACATCAGTGCTGGTGTACTCTAATATTCTGGGGGGAGACTAAAGTAGCTCTTGCTGAGCTTTGTGTTGCTGTTTGGCCTTGACCAACCTAATTTGATGGCTGGTTGTGTCTACATGGCAGGTACTTCTGTGACAACAGTGTGGATATGCTGTCATCATTGGAGATATTTTTTCATCAAAAATAATGTGGAAAGCTTTATACAGCTCTGTTCCTTGGGAGGAGCTTGCAGGTCTGTCTCGTAGGCAGGATATTTTGTCTTTTCTTTCTTTCTTTTCTTTTCTTTCTCTTTTTTTTTTTTCTTCCCCCTTCTCTCTGGATTGTAGGCCCTCTAGGGAATGTCTTCAGGTTTGTGTTTCATGGATTAGTCTCACTGCTCCAGGGCTTGCAAGTGTACGTTTTATCAATCCCAGGCATCCCTGTTCACCTCATGCATTCAGCTGGCTGTGGGCAAAATTCTGATTATTCCATCTGGTTTCTCATCAGATGATACAGGGCCTGTTTTGAAAACAACAATTAGGTAGCCTAATGTTTCTCTTGGTTTTCTCACCATGTCCTTTCTAATTTGGAAGGAGCATAATTAAAGGAAGGGAGAAGAGAAAGTTCGTCAGGGTCTGCCAAATACTTTTCCTAGCTATTATCGCCTGTTGAAGCTGATCGTCTACAGGTCATCTGCAGCAGGCATCTGAGTAATAATTCTGTGTTAGTTAACCAAAATGTGTCTGTCTTCCAACAAGCTTATGTCCCCATTCGAACAGCAGTGGGCATTCCCTGTGCCAGTCTCTAACATCCTTAGCAGTTGGACCTGCTAATTTTTCAGTGACCACAGTAAGTCACCAGCGGTTATTTTCAGATAACTTTCAAATATGTATATTRGGTAATTAAATTTGCAATAAGTGTCACTCTGTTATGCTAATGTTAAACACCCATCCCTTTTCCTATCCTTCTATATTAGGCTTCTTCTAAACTGATGTGTCAATAACTGATCTTTTCCAGCTGTTCTAGATCAACAGTTATTTTCTGAACTGTAATGTAAAAAATGCGCTCACCTCACGCTCTATGCAAATAAAATATAGCATCTTTAGAAGCCACTTCATTGCATTCAGGTTTCATAGTCCAAGTTACAAAATTATTTTGCTGCTTTAGTGCTATGTAAAGTTTAAAGATTAAAGCTATATGCATTGCCTCTGTTTTGGGCCATTTAAATCTGTCAGGATGAAGACAAGTAAACATTTAATGTAGAAGAGAGTCTGAGAGTGTTAAGAGAATAACCAGTACCCACAAAATACAGTAATTGCAAGTAATAAAGTTTCAAAAATACAAAAATTTTCCTTTTAACTACCTGTCCCTTTTTCTCCTCAAATAATTTCTTGAGGGAAGGAACTTCTTGTTGGAGGAGAGAGAAAGGTATCTCTATTTTGCTTTTTAGGTTTACCAGAAAAGAAGGACTCTGAATTATTCTTACTTTTACATAATTCTGGGGTCTTGTCTCCCAAGTGCAACCAGGCTATTGATATATCACCATTCACCAGGACTTTTGTGGCCCCCTCTGCCCAGTTCTGCCGTTCTCTGTTAACTGTCACAGTAGAAGCAATAACGCAACATTATTCGTATTTTTTTCCTTTAGCCTTTCTGATTATAGAAGAAAGGTGATGCTTACTGAACTGATGTTTTTAAAAGTCATGCTAATCAGAATTGAAGAAGCTTTTCTTGATGAAAAAGAGAAGAGGGAGTAGATTCCAGTACCAGGAAACCAAGACAGTCTCTTCCCTCAATAAATTTCAGAGAATTTTCTTATATGACATGTTCTTCTTCTATCTCAAAAAAGAAAAGCAAAAGAATCATCGTTCTCCCTCTTGACTATGATTATTTGCAAAAAAGCAGACTCCTATCTGTTTTACCTGTAGTTCCAAAACTGCTGTCTACTAACACATGCCTGGTAAAATCGGGGATGGCCATAGTAACATAATGTCAGCATTGGTATTGGTGCTTCTTGAGTACAAAAGTCTTTCCCTCATGTGACAAGCTTATGGACTTAGCTGGTAGCCGCAGTATGAATTTCTTTACAGCCATCAATGTGGACTCCCTTAGGGGCAACAAAAAAAAGGTGGGGGCATGTTATGCTAGTTAGGCATTCAGCAGAATGATAGCATAAAACAGATGTTTGCACTTGGTTTGCTCTATTTTGGATAGAGATTTCTTATCGTACTTGCACTCTGTGGATGTTTTAGAAGACTCTCTTTATATGGAATATAGCCCAGGACATTACGTGTATTTTTACCTATAGAAAGTATGTATTGTGACTGAAAAAAAGAAAGTGATCGTGTATTTCAACTCTTGTTGTAATGCATACGCATCAGGGAACAGAGTTAATGTAGTGTGTGCAACCTTAAACCTTGTCATTTCCCGACTTGCAAGTTCTTCCCAGGGCAGCCTTAATGGCAAGCACTGTGTCCCTGCCAGATTTCAACTTTCTTGCCCTAACAAGCTCAGCACTCTTTTATGTGGCCCTATTGATGTAATCATACATAAGATGATCCCAATATTTTTTTTAAAATAAAGTACTTAAAATGAATATTGCTGCAGAGCCARTTTCTTTCAACAAATTTGACTTGGGGAGTGAAATGTCTGCTGCCAAATGACTARGCCCACTTTCAGTTTACCACACAAGTTCTGACTACACTTAAATTGGAACAGTGACAAGGTGATTATATGCAATCTTGATATCTTCCTCAGGATGGGAAATACAACATAATAGGTTTTTGTGCAGAAAGGTGCTGTGCTGAATGACCTAATTTTTCCATGTTAATATAATTTAAAGATAGGTATGTGCAGATACCAACTGTCCCAAAGGAAAGATTCTTCATGAAGTTGTAGCTTGCTTTGTTGTATGTCTAGTGTGCAGAGGAAGACATTTCTGGTTTTTTCCCTTCACCCAGCAGCTAGAAGGAAAATACATGAAAATTATAGGCTTTTTAAAAATAATGCTGTTAGCTTTACCCAACCTTAAAAAATGAACTTTGTAGAACAGCATAGTACTGGAGCCATAGAATTTTATCAGTTAAAATTAAAAAAAAAAAAAAAAAGAGCCATAGAATTTTATCAGTTAAAATTAAAAAAAAAAAAAAAAAGTCTTTCCATTTTCTTGTGACTGTTTTCATGATCAGTGTGCTTTGAAGTATTCTGAGAATTCAGATGATAYAAGCCATAGGTTTTGAAAGGTTTCCAAAGAAAACCTTATGACATAACAGAACTAACTTGAAGTTAGTCAACCATAAGAGATTTAAGGTAAGGTTTAAAGAGGCTCCATGTTGTCTGTGTAACTGGACCTGGAGGATATATGCACCTTTAAAGGGTCATGGTTCAGCTAGATGAAGTAAAGCCTAGCTGTTAGGACACCAGGCATTGCTACACCTGACATTTAGGAGCTTGATTTGTAATGTGAAACTTCTGCTTTGGATTCTCTAGCTGATAGAGATTTACAGATAGCATAAGACATCAGATTGGCGGATATGTTTTATGCAAATCATTATTTCTTAGATGGTTCCATGGATTACCCAATAAATTAGCCAACATGAAATCATGATTATAAGTGGTATCTGAAGTACCACATTAATTTTTCAGAGCTTAAATATTTACCTCCATGTTAGTTATAACCCTGAATCATTTCCTGGTGTTTGATTCCTGAGCTGTTTCTTTACAGAAAACAAAAGAGAGATTATTCCTTTCTTGAACGAAATTGCTGCCCACTGTATGGGCCATTCAGTGGAGCATCAGTCAAAGTGTCAGAGACTTGGGTTCAGGTTTTTCCTGCTGACTGAGGAGGTGCAAGTCCATGTGTCATTCTCCAGTGAGAGACCTCACTCTCTGATAGGGATTCGAGGTTGCTCTGCTTCATCTTCTTGCAGAAAAGTTGCATTGGCCTGGAGGAAAAAAGCAGGACTGCTGGCTAGTGCACTCTGCTGGGAATGGGAAATCTATGTTCTGTTACCTGCTCCAGTGACTGTTTATGTATTCTGACAATTAAGTGTGTCATATAAAGTGCATGAAATCTACTTCATAAAAAGAACTTCGCAGGGGGCTATATAAATACAGAGTTGTTCTGTGATGACAAGAATAAGATGCTTCTGGGCATATTTAGAAAAAGAATAAATGAGTAAGTCTCCATATCCCAGTGAGAGCTGTGAAAAGCTACCTGAACTACAAGCTGCTTCTGCACTGGCAGAAATCCGCATCATGTTAGTATTATGCTCTGCTAGTGCRGATCACTGCATCTCAAGAAAGCTAATATGGTTAGACTGCTTCTGGTGTCTGAGATGCCCAGAGAGCTTTATGGACTATTACTGGTTTAGATGTAGGCTGTGCCTGAATCTAGATACTTAATGCTGTTTTCGGCAGTATGCAGGATACCTGCGTGAGGCCRCCTGACATACCATGGGAAGCCCGCACCTTTCGCAGGCGGCACCTGGAGACCCCACAGAATACTCCAGGGCTCGTACAAAAGTACTTGATGCAGCTGGCGGAATCCTATCCCTCGGTGCAGCATTGGATGCCTATGAAATTAGGCAAGCATCTTGAGGCTGATATTTCTGGATTTATGAGCATAAGCCTGCCCAGTGCCACTGTAGCCCATCAAGCATTTTTGTATGCGTTTTCAGCATTTAATTGCAACTTYCACAAAAAGTGAAGTGGAGGAGAGAGTGTAGGCTGGAGTTACTGACAGATGGTTGRGCCACTCCCTGGGGAAGTAGGAGGGATGGATTTGAACCTCCTCAGACAGCAAAGGAAACTGATACCTTACCACAGTTCAATAACCCAYGTGAGTGTCCACTCAAAAGCACCTATTGGGAGTACCTGTGTTGTAGAGCAGATGCTCTCTGTGGGACATCTTGCAATCTTGCTTCCCAGTTGTGTGAGCTGAGGTCCTTCTGGATTGCCTATAAACATAATTTTCCTCTGTGGGGACCCCTCTCTGAGGGGACCCTGCTGAAGTCCCTGCTGAAAGAGCAGTCCAGGCACAGCCACAGATATGCCTGGGCATTCGGCAGGCGYGGCGAGGGGGCACTGTCCTGCAATTCAGACGTAGCAGAAAACGCCTGGATTGTGGTATCTGTGGAGGCCTCCGGTGCTCTAGTATTTTCCTGTGTGTGACTATGCCTAGCTAAGTGGTTTATAGATGCATTAGACACTTGACTTTCTWACCTAGTCTATGCCCAACTTACATTGCAATGTCTTTGYACGCAGAGCATATGCGTTCTCCTTTTCCACACCTTTGTGTAACAGTACTGTAACATAGACTTAAGTTACATTCACGGAATAAAAATATTATTTGTAATGTGCTGTTGTAATGTGTGCATTTTGTTCCAAACTGCTCAGCTTTAAGCTTCCTGGAGCATGGCTAGTCTTTTAYTACATGTCTGGACAGGACTTCACACAGTGAAGCTCCTGCATACGTGGTGTTCCTGTGTTATTTTAAAATAGGAAGCAATGATCTTGTAGTTGCATTTTCATGGAACGTGGCAGAGTTATGAATCCTGAATGTATGGTAATGGAGTATGGCAGAGTTACGAATCCACAATGTATGGTAAAATTCATCTTAAAGACTAATTATAAGAAATGTAAACTTTCTATTATGCTTTTGCACTGCAGTAACATATGCAAATACAGCTTTCTCAAGCTAAAATCATATCCTCTGTATATATTCTGAGGACAGCCTCATTTTTTTTCATTAAATAGAAGATGGAAATGATGATTAAAATAAAATAAGACATATGAAGCTTATTATTTTATTTTTTATTTTTTAATTTCCTAGTAATGTGTGAACCACTCATTCAGGCAATAGCTATAAATACATAGAGGTAGACAAGCTGTACAAATGATCTCAACTATATATAYGAGAAAGAGAGAGGTTTTTGCACTGGTTAAAATGGAAAAAGGAATATTTTCCTATGATATGAAAATATAGCTTGATTGAAGATATGCACAGGCGTACAAGCACACACAATTACTGCTTGAGCTTATGAAAATGTAGCTCTTAATATCTGTTCTAACCTCCATTAGGAATATTATAGAGCTGCAGTCTGCATCTATATTGGATATTTAACAGTGATAGTGCATATTGTAATTGATCTAGATAAAGATGTTAGCATAAAGTATGGCAGATGTGCTTAAACCTTATGTCCCTATGTAGTCATATTGGCCAATGATGGCTTAATTTTTCCGTGAGATAAAATGTGCAGCTCCACATTGTAGCCTGGTATATCTTTTAAAAGCAAAAGGAAAATTCCTGTGCATCTTTATTTAAAGTGACAGAGTTGTTATCAAAGAATACAGATAATTAAGTGCTGAAACTGAAAACCATCTCTGAGTGAAGAATTTTGCTGATTTTGTGTGCGTGATTGTTTACAGATTTTGTTCTCCATTTACTCCCATAGAATACACTTAAACACTCAATCAATGAATAACCTACAGMAGTTTGTTGTAGATTCAATAATGGGAATGGTGCATTGTACCAGGATAGTCAGATATACCCATAGGGAGTGTCAGTGGTCAAAATGCTTCCATTGCCAGAAGGTAGTCTGAAAATGGTCTAGAAATTCAATACAGCATTGACCCTACATTGTATACATGATCTGCAGTCAGTTTCTCAAGCTTACTTGAAGTTTAAAAAACAGCCATTTTTAATTCTAGGACTCAAAATATATATAGATATATATTCTGAATTTAAACTATTTTCCTTTCTCTAACATTTTAAGTTCAGCTTTTTTTATTTGCTTTTATAGATGCACCTGACTTATTGTTTTGTTTTAGCATAAGCATGTTTTGTGGAAGTGAGGTTTCTGAAAACACTATGTTAGAAAAATTACTTTTCCCCCCTTCCCTATTGTTAGATATCTCTGCCTGTTCTCTCTCTCACAGCAAATACATTTTTGAAATATATATTGTCTGTAATTTGACATCACTGTGCAAGTTTCAAGATTTCCTGAAAAGCTTTAACTCCTCTTGATCTCAGAAGGTGTCTTAAGTTTTGCTTTTCAGAATTTTGTCCACTAATGATGTGGAAGTGTGCTTCAAATCAAAATACTTAAATAAATGTAGAAATATTTTTTAAAAAGTTGAAAATTATACTTTTTCATTCATTTACACACAGCACGCAGAATAATAAATATTTTCTACTATTTAACAGAAAACTAAAACCATTTCCAATCATGCGTATTTTTATACTCTATTTTGCAGGGTGGGCAGGAATAAGATGCTAAACAATCCTGCCTGAGACGCTGCTTACTGCCAAAGCCTGAATGGCTCCTATGCCGTGACTTCTACTTGGACACAGCAAAAACTTTCTGCCAGTCTATAAATCCACCTTGCCCCCAGACTACCAAACAGTCTAGGTAAGTCAGACTTTTTTTTCTACAGTGTGTTACTTATTTTCTAAATGGTCGGTAAAGGTCTAACTAAACTAAAGCAAAATAGTATGTTGCATTGCATTATGCTTCAGATTACTGCATTTAAGCAAGTGATACTACCAAATATTTCAAAGTACATTTTATGACTAAGTGCCTTAAGTTTCACGTATGATCATAAGGCGAGATGACACCACTTGGAATTTTTACAGCAGAAGCTGTACCGTCACAGGCTGGTTTTCAGAAAATGCTGTACAACTGTTGTGTTTGTTTTCCAAACGGAAGTCTAATTGTTTGATAAAAATAGTTACCTTCAGCTTTCTGATTCAAGTTTTAACACAGACCTTTCTCCTTTGAGATTGTTTGCCATGATGAAATGTTTCAACTGTATACTATTTAGCCGATGCAAATGTTTCCTAAAAGCAAGAGAGCAAAATAACCTTTCAGCTTTTTCTGAAGCCTAGAAGTGTTTCGTTTGGCCAGCTGTCTATGAAAGTTCGGTGCATAAAAGGTTAGGAGCGTGGCTTTTTTCTGTCTTGTATATCTTTGAAAAATTGGTTTATGGCGAGTCATACATCATGTAGCTAAGACATATGGGAATAGTTAAAGATTAAGGTAAATAGACAAATTGAACTGCTTTAAATCATTTTTCCCTGTTTCACTTTTATGAAAGAGCTTATGAACAAAAGTTGACATTAAGCAATCACAATAGGCTATTCTATATATTTTAGACAGTGGTAAAGACTTTAGTGTCAGAAAGTGTTGCATCACTGATACTTACATCAATTTGATTGGTGTCCAAGTTTTAAAAATGTTACTTTGTCAAGTCATAACCTTTTCTGAGTCTTTCATTTGTCATTGTTTTGATGATTATATCTTAAAAGAAAGGAAGAAAGAAAATAAATGTTCTCTGTGTCAAGAATCATATCATAGTTCATAAGACTTTTCTTATCAATTGCCATGATAAAATTAGCACTTCTGTCATTCTTATGTTATATGATTGCTTAGATATTTTGTTTTTTTTTTTTTAATACAAACACAAGCAATTTCACTCAGAAAAATATATTAGAAATACATTTCCATGAAGTGTCATATTTAGGCTTGTAAGGACATAAATGAGAAGATTTTATAGTAATATGTAGTCACCATACTCTAGATGTTATTTACAATAATATTAGTATTACTGTGAGCTGAGAACTTCAAGACAAAAATAAAGTAAGATAAACTTGATATAAGCAGACAAGTATTTTTTCTRTTCTTTTTTAGCTGGTCCCCCAAAATGTGGATATTCTGCAAATGCTGAATGATAGCTAAGAGGGATGGATCTGTTTTGCATGTCTGTGTTCTTTGTGTGTTTGGTGTGAAGTTAATAAATCAGAAACAATGGGAGTTTGCACTGAAAATGCCAGCTCTGATCTAAAATGCTGTTTCCTTTACTTTCATGATTTCAGAGCAGTTATTTCTGTTGTGATTATGAAGAATGGGGAGCTAGGGCTGATGCTCGTGATGTTTTAAAGATTAATCAACATTTTCCAAATATTTCTGTGTATTATAGGAAGATTTAGGGGAAAGATGATCAAGCTACCAGTAAACATTTTGTTCAGATCCTTGGGCACAGCTTAGCCAAGCAATCTTAAATAAATTTAAAAAATTGTTCTTTTCCAAAATGGAGGCTAAATATAATGATGACTGTTGTGATGCTTTTACAAGTGTAGTGGTTGGTATGACTATATCAGTACATGAAGTTTCACTACTTTATAATTGATTGTAGGGAGATCGTTCTTATACATACTTTTGTAGGCCTTATATTTTTATTAGTCTAGTACTAGACTTGTAACTGATTGCTAATCAAGTTTTATTTTCTGCTGTGTGCAGTAATATTAAATACACTAGTAATTTCTCTGATCACTTTACAAATTGGTAGTTTATATCAATCTATCTGTGTGTATAAATAAAAATTTTGAGTATCATTTGCCGACGATCATTTTATTTGCAAGAGAAGATCAAAAAAATCCATAAAAATAGAATTTTGAGACATAAGACTTGAAATATTCTATTCTGTAGCAAGATAATATTGTTTTGTAGCCATTTTAAATGAGTTGCTTGTTTTGAATTAAGAGAACGTATTTTCACTGTGTATGTACACTGTGTAACAAGAGGCACTGATTATTTTCAGTGCCATGGGTATTAATGCAGCTTTTAGTTTCTGTAGTAGGAAACTGTTTGCTTACTGAAAGCTGTTGTTATCTTTCCTTTCTATCACATCATCTAAAAAAAAGGCACCTGAAGAGAATCCTTAAAATACTCCCGTAATTCTTAGGATTTTGCCTAAACTGATAGAGAAATGACTCTTTTTACAAAGTGAACCTTTAAAAAGTACTTTGCTAGACTAAGTTTCTGTATTACCCTTGATTATTGAATTACATTACAATGCTTTATGTTAAAAAGTATATTAACATGATTTTCTGGTGAGGCAACTTCTCTTTTCCTCTTTTTGACTTAACGTTGGCTATGGAAAGAGTCACAGTAAGCTTAGCATGACATACAAATGTTCAAATTAGGCGAGGGTACCTTTGACACTTCAATCACAAGAGGGAGCTGTTGGAGTTAAAACTAGTAGAAACCTGCGCTTACACATTGCCTTTTTAATCAATACTGCTCAGTTCTAAATATTTAATGAAATACATTAACAATTATTAGTTTCCACCATCACACCCTATGACTACCACTGACATGCATTTTCTAAAAGAAGTATGAAAACAATAATTAAAGTGAATAAACCTATACATTGGTAGTAATATATTTGGCGTGTGTGTGGGAACAACAGCCAATCTTTTCTTCTTATGTTGGTGACAAGCTTAAATCTGCTTCAAAGAAAACAGTCTTGACAACCAGTGAAACATTACTTTCGCTATAGAAACCTTTGTTATTCATTTATGTTGTTTTGTATCTGAAGTCTGTAGGTCCAACTTTTCTAGTGGCTCTGATAGGAAACTGAACGCGCACATGAATGTCATATGGTGAAGAATGTCAGTTTATATGAAAATTGAAGAATTATCTGTTTTCCCCCTGCAGTTACGCACAAAGGCATCATTGTCAGTTGCCTTTCTTAGACCTTCCCTGCAGGCATGATCAGACTCAAGCAGACAGCTATTTTCCTTTAATTTTCCACAGCAAGCCAGTAATGCTTATGATTATTGTGAAGTCAGGAAAAGTTTAGTTTCATCAAGTGACATGTAGTGTTGCAATTAGTTATTTAAGCACTTCTTATAAAATTTTCTTCTACGGTGTCTAGCTTGTCAGATGCAGCTAAATATTAGCATCTCGTATTAAACAGGAGGGTAAAAACTTCTAGCAGAAAGCACAGCTGACAGCTCTCAACATGAGCTGAATGATCACTCACAATTGTAATCGATTCTGTAAGTACTGAACACAACCCCCCAGGCAATTGAAGAAAATAGGATGATGAAGGACTGCAAACTAATACGTTACACATCTTCATTGATTAGTCATTGATTAACCATTATTTTCCTGAATGACAAACAGCGAGTGGTAAAGTAACTGAAGCTGATGATTTATTTACATGTTAGACAGAAGATGACTTCTTTATTCAGCTGATCGTGAGCTAATGCGAAACCAGAAGACAGCAACAGTTTAAGAATAAAGGCAGGTTTATAATCTTTCTTGACAGCATTCTTAGATTTAAAGTGTTTTTACTGGAAAGAAATTTAACTAGACTTTCAAACAAGGCATGAAATTCAAATGCAGATCATCTCATAGTACCTGTAGTACAACTACATTTAAAGAGAGGATCATTTTATAGACTTGGTATTTACAAGAATATTGATCAGTGTTTATTGAACTTTTAATTTAATTCTCTGTTTTGTTCAGTGCTTTATTGGCAATTAAACATAGTTGCAGAAATGGCAGAATAACGTTTTAATACACCTACTATGTTTATTATCTTGAAAAATATCTCCAAACCTTAGCTGTGAACACCCCATGGAATTAGGAAACACATAATTAGCAAGCAGCCTATGCATTTGGAGATGAATTTTTWCTTTAATACATATGAAACATCGAATTATAATCAGCAATAAGTAAAGCTGATTGCAGTGGAAGGTGGCAGGGCAGGGGGTTGGGGCGAGACTGGTGCCGGTCCAATGGATTCATGTTGAAAGTCCAGTTGACCTTTTCCCCTTCTGTATCCCATTTCTTCCCTGAAGCTATTCCTGGTTACTCTGGTGTTTAAATCAGTTTAAGGAAAGAAGCCTCTGACAATATTTATATAGAGATCCCTGGTATGGTCTACTTCAGGTACCAAAGTATTGTGGACGAGATCTGTTACTAGTAGTGACAAATCATGAAGATTCTTTGATTCTTCACTTTTCTTTTTCATAGCATTAATCATGATGAGCTGTTTATATTCATGTGGATGTATGTTTCTTCATAGGAATTACACTGTAAATTAGCATTAATTAATGTCCACTTAATATAAGGTGTTAGTGATCTGGGATATATGCTAACTCGTTATCAGAAAGCGTTTCAGTGAAAGATATGTGCTTTCAGGGAGCATGAATGTAGAATAACTATTGAAGAAAAATGTACCACCATGGTTAGATTTAAAAGTTAATTATCATGTCATGTAAATTAAGAGCCAGAAGGATGCTAGTACACCATAGAACTGCAGTTGAAATACAGATGTACTTGATACTACATTTAATAATTGTTCCATTATTAGACATATAATTGCACAATTCTGTTGTCTTCTGGCCTTAATAGATTTCTAATTATGTAGATTAATACGTTAAAACATCACTRTGTACTCGGCCAACCCTTTACACATCAGATTCCCCTCCCTGTTTTATCACAGTGAAAACTTTAGCATATATCTTTTATCTTCTGTAAGTGTTTTGGAGATGCTTACTTACAAGTGGATAGCAACTGCTATCCAGCTGGTATATATTTTGAACACATTTAATATGAACCTCTGTTAAACTGTTAGCTTTACTGTTGAAAAGTTTGTCAACCAGCACTAAGCCTCGTCTTAGTTCAGGATTTGAGCATTTTTTTTCTACTAAAAGCAAAAATCTCACACGCTTTCCTCTCAGCTTTTGCAAGGCAGCTCTTGAATGACAGTAGATGTATACCATTAGTATTTTTTTCTTTTCAGTCAACTGAGTAAAGTTTGACTACTTTTTCCCTTGGGATATCCAGTTCTCTCCTAGTTTCAGAACTGGATTGGACTGGGCCACAGAAGCGTCTTACCAGGTACCAAGTTGCTTCTTGCTAGGTTGTTCTATGTTGTGAGCTCTGAAACGATGACACGGATCAGTTCCACACATCTTAATTATAAGTCGCTGCCTCCGCACCGACTCATCAGCGCTGTGTGTTTCTGAGAAAGCGCTCCTGCTCTGCCCAAAGTGGTGTCTCATGCTGCCGAGCATTTGGAACTGGACAGTGYCGACTGCTTTAACAAGTCTGAAAAATAACAAAAGAAAAATTGCTCTTAAAGCAAAGGAAAAGCCTCTAGGACAAGGTATGAAAATACACGATTCCCTTACCTTACACCTGCACTTTCAATATCCATTTCCAGTTCGCTGAGTAAAAGTGGAATAAGAAATTCCATGAATTCTTTTATATTTGTGTGTGTCGTATTCTGTTTGTATTACCCATTTTGAATTGCCWATTAAAGGGGCTATTCACATGAGTATGATGTGGCCTACTATGCAATGCTGGTACATATTTCATAATTGGGAAAAAAGAAAGAAGTATCCTGGATTTTACTTCTCATTCTTCTGACTCCAGATATGTTATCACAACTACACATGGGGTAGAATATGCCTCAGCGTCTTCAAGCATATTTAATATCTTTAAATTTTTAAATGAAAATGTAGCTGTCAATTTTAAACTAATTTGGATGGACAGCAATAAAATGCAAACCTCACTTCAAATTAGAATTTTCAGTGAGGATTTCTAATGGAAAGTAATTGCTGACAATAGGAAATGACAAATTACTAATTACTTAGTTCAATTAGACTTTTGTGCCTTTGGTCCTAAGTGGCAAGCATACAGCAAATCTTGCACTTTTATAACAATTAATGACACTAAAACTATTTAAACTGCCAACAGATGTGAGTAAGAAGACATGAATTGAAACTTACTTAATTTACATACTATCCCAATTTTATATTAAGTAAATGGTATTTAATTTTTATGTTACAATTAAATATCACTGGCATAGTGTGATTTCTGCAGAACTTTTCAGGATGAAATAGTTTTGCTGAAATGCTAGTGCTAATGCTTTTTTTTTCTCTTATCACAGCACTATTTATCTTAAAGTGATTCTGTAAAATATATAGGGGATTTTTTTTTTAACACTTGTGCTAACAGTTTCCCTAAAACAGGAGCCAGAATTACATCAATTAGACTACTGCAGTGTAAGAGTTCAAATTCCCAAGTAATTTATGCAGAATTGATCCAGTACATAGCATTCAGAAGCAGTCCAAGTTTTGATGTGTTTGCTTCTCAGTCTTTATTAAAGTACTTCTAGAATTCATGTGTTAGATACTGTTTTGTGCATTAGCCCTGTGCTGGTTTATGCCGTTTTTTTAATAAAGGCTGGATTTTTCATACTTTCTCACATTTAACAGTTTAGCTCTTTTGAAGTTAAGTATGTTTCTACTGGGAATGAAAAGTGGCAGATCTTCAATCGAGTATAGTGATTTCTGTGTGTCAATTAATATATTAATGCACATGTGTGTTTTCACTATACACTTTGCCTGTAAATTTCTAAAATTGGATGCCTAAAATTAGATGTCTAAACAAATCATTTACAGCTTAGTAACTACTGGTCGCTTTTCAAGGTGCTTAATGTGGTTATTAAGATTTGTTTAGGTGTTTAAAAGTTCTGAAAATTGACCACTTCTATTGGGATATATGAATTCCTAGCTTTGGAAATATTTCCCATAAATGTCAAGACAAAAAAAAAGGAAAAGATACCAAATTGTGAAGCTGTTATGCCAACAAAATGCTGTTTTTCTTTACAGATTGTTTTGCAAAGGACCAACTCTGTCTTCTTCTCTTAGCCAAATCGAAAAAAGCTAAAGGCAATGTTTAAATACCCATAAAATACTAATGGATTCTTTTAGGTTTCTAGAGGAATCTCCCTGTCCATTTGTTTTGTAGCAAGACATAAGGCAGTACAGGTATAACACAAATGTATCTTCTATTTGAGAGGGTGTATAGACAGGAGATAATATTCTCAGTATGGAAGTAGAAATAGGAATGTCTTCATAAATACAAATGAGGCTACAAGAAAATTAAAATGTAGGCCCTAGATCTGGAAAGCTTCATATGAATGCCAACGTTTATTTTCAAGAATTTTCTTGAAAAAGAGGATGTTTTGTTAGGAGTATCATGCAGATGTGTAGTTTTGGTTTACAAAGGAACAGAAGTATTGCTAATACTGTGAAAGCATTAATCTGCATGCTGATTAAGTATAACAAAGTATCAGGCAAAATGTGCTAGTCCTGCATTTCTTCCTAGGTGTGCTTGTGATAGATCTCTGCAAATGATTGCCAACTGGTCGGCGCTTTCCTCACTCGTCTTACACTTTATGTGGCACCACACACAAAGTAATCTAATACAATTCTCCTCGATTTTGAAATATTAGGTTGTACAGCTGCTCGACTAAAGGGACATAGAGGGTTCAGTATATATTTCGAATGAGGGCTACAGCCACGGGAACGAGCTCTGCCGCGGGTTGTGTTAGTGCAGCCTGCGGTTCGGTCGTTGCCGGAGAGGCTTCAGCCTGCACCGCCAAGCAACGCGGCAGCTTGTGTTCAGCTTTCCTGTTCTTACAGTCCTCTGAAAGGCAACCAGGTCGTGTAGGCAGTCGGTGAAACTCCCCACGGAAGGATTTCTGTAAGTGTATTTCCCAGGGTGATTTGTCTTGGTGTGTGCGCACGTGTGCGCACGCGCGCGTGCATTTCGAACGTTTCCTGTAATTAGGACAGTGACACTATTACTTGAGAACAAAGCTGAGAAGTGAAATGAATTGCCAGCAGTAGTTTTGGACAAACCTATGTTGTTTCACCACAGCTGTGGTTTTCCCTTCCCCAAAGCTTAGTGAACTCTAAGAGCTAGAAATACAAGAGTGGCCATGCCTCGTAATAGAGGAGAAAGAAGAGCTTAGGCAGGGGGTAGGAAGCCTGGGCAGGGACAGAGGAAAGAAAGACTTTCACAAATCAGAAAGGGGAAAAAAATGTGGCATTGGTATTGTGCTTAGAAAGAGATAATGTGGAAAAGAGGTGAGCGCAGGGACAGAAGTATACCTGGAGCAAGAAGGACAGGAAAAAAGAAGTGGCCTAATTAGAAGAAGAAAGAGAGAGACAGATGATGGGGGGAAGCAAAAGAGGGGTCAAAGATACCAGGCAAAAAAAWAATGAAGCTAAGGAAAATTAGCAGGACAGATATAAGGCTAAGAATATGGTGTCTTCATTCATGCCACAATGAATCATGAGAGCAGAAAGTTTAGGCTGATTTAATCATCCAGGGAGCGTACCATTTCCTTTGGAGTTCCATCATAATTATTGAGGCACTGGCAACGGATGAAACGTGCGATTCTCGATTGTTTGGACTATGGCAGAATGTGAAGATTAAAAGGACAAGAGGCCAAAATACAAACATGTTTACATTTAGTTATATTTGGAATGAAATGTATGGATATAGGAGTGTATCTATAGCTTGCATGAGCATATACCTGTATCCGTAGGGATATGTAAATGTGGAAGATGCTAACTAGGTTTATAATATTAGTGAAGCTTCAACCAGAAAGGACTGAGAATAATAATTTATTGTCAATATATTCTAGTAATAAAACACATACTGGGTAAAGTTAGTATTTTCTAAAATATACTAATGTCATTACCACTGTAAGTATTTCCTTTAGCAAAATATTTTTTGCATAATAAAAAAAGTATCTAAGTGATTTGGGAAATACAAATACTAGCAGTACTTTAGGATCTAATAAGAAAATAAAGACAGTTTAGAATTGCCGAACTTTCTAAGTTTCTATGGCATGGAATACTTCAAAATGACATTTTTCATTATAGAAACTCTTAGTCTCATTATAGAAACTCTTATCTGACATGATAATCCTGAGATACTTTTCTCAGATGTGAAAAATGATATAAATGAATTTATACCATGCCCCTCTCAGACAATTTTGTGTTATTATAGCAGTGAAAACTAACAGTATAATACAGTGAATATTTTCTAGCATGTGGAAGTCACTGTGTTGCTAATCTAATTGACATGTTCTTCATCATTTTCATTTTATTTTTTAAGACAGTGAGCTAATAATGACTCAGTGATGAAATTTAACCAAAGTAATGCTTCTGGAAGTCCCTGATAAAAATTAATTTCATCCCCTTTTTTATTCAGTGACAAAGACTCTACTTTTAGTGTTTCTGAACAGGTAAACAGACTTTGCTCTAGTTTTTTTTTCTCTTTTTAAAGAGATGAAATCTGAAAAGTGAAAAGAAAAATTGGTATCATTTAGAACTAAGACCCTGATTCAGCAAAAATCAGCCTGACTTGTGCTCTGAGCAAGGCCACGAAGTCCCGAACAATTGTTTTTCATAGCTGTGTGCGCCATGGAAGACAGATGGCAGTTTTGCTAAAGATGCTTAAACGAAGTGCTTATTTAGATTTCTTCAGATACATAATAGCATTAAATGATGGTTCATTATTAGCAACAGATTTTCTTGCAGATTGACAGTTGTCTATACCTATATGTGCTGTATCTGTCAAATCTGTTAGTTAATGAGTTAAAACTATTTTGTTAGATCTCATGCATTTGGTCAACAATTGCTATGCAAGATGAAACTTTTCAGAAAAAAAGCTACACAATGAAATGTGAAAATAGGGAAAAATGTAGCATTGTGTGGAAAAATGTAGATATATTAAGGATAAAGCACTACCATAAGTAAAAGACAAAAGTATCTATGAAATTAAGATGAAAGCAACTGCTCCTTTTAAAGTGCAACTGTGTAAGAGAAGAATAGTAGAATAAAAAGAAGTACAGTGTATAGGAACAAATATGGTACGAAGGAGATGCTTTTAGAATCAATAGATAGGTTTTAGAGAAAAAAGCTATTATTTTTTTGTTTTTGTTTTGGCTAAAGAAAGAGAAAAACTAGTAAACGCAGTTATTGTTAGCATCTTGAAGACAGTATACTAAAAATTGAACAAAATTCAGATTATAGATCTGAATTGTGGTGTTGCCTTGTAATGGATTTGCTGCTGATATAGACAAAGTGTTTAAGGCTAAATGCCTTTTTAAAAGAGTACAAAGAGTATAGAGTATACTAGTGTGTGCACAAGACTGTGAATATTTTCATTTCTTTGTATATGTATTTTGAATGGCTGCTAAGAGTTAAAGCCAGGATACTTGATTTTGGCAGAACTCAGCCTTGGAAATGAGCTAGCTCTAGTTTGGAGACCCTCTAGAGTCAGCCAGACTAAAAAAGTTGCCTTGTTATTATGCTACTAGAGAAATAAACCAGTAAATATTGGAAAGCAGATAAGGGAAATGTATTTTGAAGTCAGTTACCAGAAAAACTAAGATCAGGCCTTGAYGGTGCCTGTTAAAACAAAGGAAAGTGGAAACCCTTATATACTTAATTCCGCTCCCCCTTAATTTTTGACAAAAATACAGATTTGAACAAAAATTGTCCAGTGTTGATTACCTTACCTATTACCACAGCTGGCAATATGTTTTCAAAGAGTCAGTATCATCAAGCTGGAGCAGTCAAAAATCCTCCTCCAAAATCATGATATTATCTCATGATGTAATGATCGTTTCTTGGTGTGTGGTGTTGCATTTTTATTTAACTGGAGATAATTTGCTAGGCTTACGTTTTTCTGTCTTTTCCTCCCCCCCCCYTTTTTTTTAAGTAAAAATAGAGGCGCTCAGTGTATGAGCAGGATTTTCAACAAAACAGTCTATTTCAAAGGCTTTCTGCTAGCAGCACTGGACATGGCAATGCTGAAAGTCCTTGCTGCTTGATGTGACAGATGCTGCTGCTCCTCAGGAGGAAGTACAAGTCAGTAAGGGCCTCTTAAGTCAGGGCTGTGCTTTTSTGAAGAGCATCGTCTACTGACGTCCTGGGGAGGTGGAAGCAGCTGCCTTGGAGCCTTATGGCCGTTCCAGGAAAATGGATTTGTGTGGCATTAAGTTGTTTTTGCCCACATTAGGTTGCATCGCTACCGCAGGCAACACTTGCTTCTAAACAACTTTGGTGTTTGCTCCCCTGACTTACGTCCTCTCACTGCAGTAAATCACTTCTTGCAGGGAAGGAGAGGGGCTGGTCAAATCTGTATTGTAGCTCTTAGTAAAAGGTATGTTCTACTTTCTGCAGTGATTAAAAAAGAAAAGTCTCGTACAGTAATTGGAGAAATACCAATTAGTAGGTTTAGTAAAGGCTGATCACTTAAATTGCAGAGAATGGGAGAGCTTCTCCTAGTTCTCATTTGTCAAAAACCTTATCTGGCACAGTCAGGCAATGGACTTTTCTGGCTGTAGTTAATCTGATGGTATTTGCCACGACTTGAGGTCAGGTTCTTCTCTGCGGTACACTGGCGTAATCCCGGTGCAGCCCTCCTGACACGCGTTGGGCAGCGGAGTTAGCAGAGGGACGGCAAGGCAGAGCCGAAGAAGCAGCCGGCCCTGGCTGCGAGAGCGCGCGTGCGTGGGGCCCGGCTCGGAGCTGGCAGCGTGGCAACGGGGGCCCCTCAGAGAGGCTGAGCTCTGGCACTCTGGTGCTGTCAAGGAAGAAATGGTGAAAATGGTAAGCTGGAGACATTGCTAGGAACATGGTTCTGTTGAAAGCACTGTATGTTTTGTGAAATTGCAATGGTTTTAACTGCTGTCCTGTTACATGCTGCAAAGTGATGGGTCTTAGTAAGAAGAAACAGCTTCTGGCTATTCAATTTCCCTTTTTTCCTTCTCACTCTTCCTCCCCCCTTCAAAAAAGGCCGCATTCTTTCAGTATGAATAGTCATAGTTTGAAGGATAATTCTTCATTGCTGCTTGTCAAATATTATGTTTCCTGGATGTATCCAATAGTCGTGGGGTCCAGCTCTGTAACTACSTGTGGGACAAGTTGTCTTTAGCGGTTTCCTAGATTCTGGCTTAGTCGTGAGAGCTAATTTAACACTCTGCATTTAGAATGATCCACAGGTTTTTGGCAGTAGCCTATTGATTTTTGTGTTTTCCTTTTTATTTCCCCCTCTGAATTCTGCGTGGCTTTTGATTTAGTTATACTGGAAGGGGACAAAGACAAATTCCACTCTAGTATGTCAAAAACGACACTTAGACTCAGTAAGGAGTGATGAGAGTGAAAGACGTTTTCCTACAGACTTGCCGGCTGCTGCTGCTGTTGCAATAATCCACCAAAGCGGTGGGGTTAGAAACCACTGTCTCGTGCCAGGACACTGAGCTGAGCACAGCTAAGGGACAAGGACCGTCCCCGCTCCAGCGAATTCACTGGCTTCCTGTTTACCTTCTGTGGCCAGTGAGTTCCTTAACCTTTATTTATTGATTCATTCATTCCTACATTTTATTAATTTTAATACTGACCAGGTTATTTTCTTCCCAAATAGGCTGATTTTCTTTCAGGACTTGTTGTCCTCTTTCTGTTACTGAAACAAGCTTTTGGCTTCCAAGCTAGCTAGCTGAAAGACTGTTTGGCTATAAAAGAGCCAAACCAGGGCTCAGTACATGGATCTGAGAAGGATTACTAAGGATTCTAGGGCATTTTGCTTCTGTCCAAAATTACTTTAAGGCATAGGTGTCAGATAGCTTGGCTGCGTCTGATGGATCAAGGGGACAGAGTGAGAACGAGAAAGAGAGGTGAAAGGGATAAGGAACGGATTGAGGACAAAAGGAAGATCAGAAAGCAGCCTGGGTAGTGAAGGGAAAGACAGGAACAATATCTTACTTGTGAACTTCTATTTCTAACTCTTTGAATACCAAAGGCAACTGAGAGTATCTCTCAGTGACATATTGACACAAACTGGAGACAGGTGGCTGGCTTTAAAATTTGTGGCGGAATGTAAATAATCTATGTTGTATTAAAATTACTTTATTTGACGGACTTAAAAATCAGAAGGTATATATTAGTTCATAAAAATGAATCAAGTGTTTTCCACGGTGTATGTCTGTTTTCTTTAAAACTCAGTATATTTTGAGAATTTTGAGTACATGCTCAAGAAGCTTTCAAAGCTGTAATAAACAGTGTTTGGAGATCAGAACTGAGGTGCATTTGCAGAGTTGTGCATAAAGAGAAACTTTGTCTGTACTGTACAGGGCTCTGGGCACTAAACAGGCTGATTCCCATGTGCCCAAGCACCTAGCTGCTCTTTGTATGCTGTGACATTTAGGACATGCATARTGCACCAGGTTTTCTGCAGAACTAGTACTTGAGTGCTATACATATATAATATATAATATATATGTATAATATATAATATATATATATACACACATAGACATATAAAATAGGACTTGAGCAGTTTTGCAAAAGCACAAGTAGAAGTTGCGGAACTATAAAGTTTCCCCCCTCCCCTCCTCTCCCCTCCTATTTTGAACAAAAATAAGGCATCCATATTCCGATATAAGTGTCTAGGCACTGGCTTATAGCAGAATAATGTGCAAGCTGTGATTGATTTCATTATCTTACTGCCCATCCATGCACATACAACCCTAAGTAAAGGTAAATTTTTATTTAGGCTATAGTTGTCTGGGCACAAGCATGATCCACTGTGCATCTACAGATGTTACTGAATAATCTCTTGATTCAGCTGGAGCTGAGAATGATGACTGTCACGGGGATGGCAATGAAAGAGAAACGGTTTTAGTTAACTGTGTTCAGTGCCTAGATACCAAGGTGACAGATGACTTGGAAATACCTAACACCTAACAGGTGTAGATGGAGTGAGTCAASAAGAACCAGTCTCCTTGATATGGAGAGGGGAGAGGAGTGTGAACTTGGAGACAGCGGGCCTGATTTTGTCCTCATGTCTTCTAAATTTGATGTATATATTCACTTTTCTCTGCATATTTTGCAAATATCCCTTTTGTGAGCTTATAAATTACAAAGCGAGGTAAATAAATTGTTATGTTAGGATTTTACGGCATTCTGAAACTTCCAAAATTTTGTCTGAAATGTTTGACGTTATTGTCCAATCCCTACTTTGTGCCTGTAGAGCAKAGTACTAAAATGGATCAGAAGTTTGAAAAACAGCTTTCTTATTGTCAGGGAAAATGATACTAGGGGAAACAGGGACCTACACAAAGCGGTCTACTGGAATAATAGTATCTGTGTTTATAAGAATGTATAGACTAAAATAATAAAGAAATCCTGGAAGGAAAATAATGAACATGCCAGTAAATGATACTTTAAGAAGTAAATTGCCTTTTTCAGTAAGGGCCCATATGATCCAGATTTATGACTGCAGAAAAATTYGTAATTGGTTGGTATGTTGGAAAGCCAGTGAAGGAGCAGAATGCCACTACTTACCTGTCCCACAGTTGGAGTACCACGGATGCCACCAGCGGGGGGCAAACCAAGGCATTTTTGATCTGGGCTGAAATTCTTGCAGTTGTAAAATTCCTTGTCTGGCTTCCCTTTCTGGCACACTGTAGGGATAACACTAGTTATTTACAGACCAATTTTAAATGTTCCTTAGAAATAAGGACTTGGTCCTTTCAGAATTTTTCCTTTTGCTAATTGCCATCACAATCACAGCTGGCTTATAGCTACAGAAAATGTAAAATCACTTATACCAGAAATAAATTTTGGGAATAATAATAAAATAGGAGCATCCTATCTCTGAAGCCTGGTAAAACTCTCTTTTGAGATAGAGATACTAATATTTATATGTATAGGCAGTGAATAAAATATATATGCAGGTATAATTATATGCTGTTGTGTTTGGTTGACTTACTAACAAAGAACTGAGATCAATGTGAAAAAAACGAAGAAAGGTTTGCATGCATATATATGTATGTATATATATATTTTTTTGTTTAATGYGTTATATTTAGTCAAACTGCAGTTTCATTGCTGGATAGTATGATAAAAAGATTCATTGTAAGGGTTACTTAACAACATTGGTGGTGTTGATGAATAGTTGCAATTAATACATTCCCTTAATTAGTCTGATACCCAGAAGATGCACCTGGCAGGTCATTTTAATACTACAATTGATTTATTGCTGCTAGAAATGATTTTACCAGCTATCTTCAGAGAGCACAATTAGAGAGGATTTCATTTTTTTATGCATTTTCACTGAGGAATAAACATAAAAGGTCTATGTAATTCAGAACAAAGCAGCTATAATGTACTAATGGTTTATGGATTTTATTAATATTCAGCTAACATTAGAGGCAATTTTAGAGAATAGCAACCTATTTTCTATATGAAGTATTCCATTTTTAGTATCAGAGTGCTTTATTTAAAAAACAAAATCAAACCATGATAACGTAAATGAGTTGCTATTATCATATATGGGAAGTCTTTTAAATGCTGTAGCATTAAAAACATATTCGTAGACATGTGCTTGTCAGTGCTTTGTGCTGTGTGTGATTATATGTGTGTATCGGATGCATTGAGATTGGGAAAAAATATAAATTATGTACTATTTTTGAATCATGATGAGGTCCCTCTAAACAAAGAAGTATTTTTCTAGGGTTTCTGTACTAACATAACTGTAAATTAGTGTTGGCTTAGTCATTCATAAAAGTAACAACAGCTATTTTAATATTTTAACTCCTTTTTTTAAATTCATCTTGAAATTACCTTGCTTTCTTCCCCCCCCCACCTTATTGTATTTTGCTCCATTTGTAGTGCTGCAGCAGACAGCATGGCTGCCTTTTGTTAGCCTCTCTGTGCGCTAATATCACTGATGCTATTGTGAAAACATTCTGCATCTTAAAACAAAAGGTTGTTTCTTGAATAGCAACTCTTATTTCCTAGATACTTAAAAACAATATTTAAAAGAAATCATCTGCTTTCCAAGGGGCAAAATGTTTTTCCTTTAACAGGGAAAAAGCTACTTAGGATTTGGGCAAGAAACCTAGCTGCAGGTTGGTTGCATATGCAAAGTTTTAAATACAATTGTGGGAAATTTGTTCAGGCAACAAATGCTTTACATTTTAGGGTAATGTAGGTTCACCTAAGTTTTGCYTGTCTTCAGAATGCCTCCGACTCTTCCTGGGAAGAGGGGCAAGCCCCGTTTGCAGAGCGCCTCTTTGTGATCCTTGACACAGGGATATGACGTGTAGACACAAGCAGTTCCCTCAAACTTGGTGTCTTGAATTGAGTTATCTGGATTTGCAATGGAAGTTCTGTTGTTCCCCTTCACTATTAAAGTTATCTTCAAATCTGTTTCAGTGAGGCAAAAAATGGGGTAAAGCTGAAATGATAAAGTAGAAAATGGTTGGTAAATGAGGACATGATTCATAGCGCAGCTGAAACCTGATTTAAGCCCTAACTGAAATCAAGGTCCAAGTCTAGGATGTGCTCAGAAGAGATGTACCTAACATACTGAAATTTCTCTCTTATTATCACTAAATCATTTTGGGCTCATGCATGCATCGTTTTTCACATAATTTACTAGTGAAGAGTGACAATATGGTAGTAGCTTTACAAACAAGCTATCYGAGGGCACAGTCAATACGATGGATGAAACAGGAGTAGCAGGAGACTTCTCAGTAGTAAGGTAGGTTTGAACAGCTCACAAGTGAACTAAGAAGGGAGTGCGGGGGATGACTTAAGAAAAATACAGTAGCAAGAGATCTTGGTATGATATAGGTAATGTCAWGAATTTTAAGCATTGTGTCTTATGATGGGGACCTGATGGAAACGTTCAGAGTTGTACCTGTGTCACAGCCCAATGAGCAGCACCATAGTATGTGCTTTTTGTGTGATTCAGAATGAGGGAAAGTCTCTGCATATGTCCAGGAGTCCAGGGAAGATGAGCGTGCAGTGATCAGTGGCTATGAATGACTACAGGGAATTGCTGCTAAACAGAAATAATTTCCTTTCTGTTTAGATGACAAGGAAGCTGATGGATATTAGAAATACTGTGGAATAATAAAGGGCAGGATATGGACACTGCACATAAGAGGCATAGGTTAAAGTTGAGAGAGAATTAAATAATGTGTTAGGTTATAAAGTAAAGTAGCAGGGAGATAACACCTCTGGATGATTTCTTCCAGTAAAAAAATTCTGTTTGGGCCTCTGTTTTAGTTTAGTTTAGTTTTGTTTTGTTTTTTTCTTCTTTTTCCCGCTCAAATTCTCATTAGAGTTGGTACCTGAGGTATAATACAAAGCCCYTGAAAGCCATATAGTCTGGAGGCTGTTGAAAACAGTCTTAACAAATATTTCTGTTGTTAAAATACTGTCCAATCTTTTAACCTTTGTGGAGGACCCAGGGGCTTTCCTGTAATTAGGRCTTAAACCAATTGATTAGAAATGTTGTATAACAGAGTGTAAATATAATTTACCTTCMGTAATTCAGGGCCTAAAGTTACTTAATTGAACAATGCAAAGAGTATAAAACAATAACTGATTCAAAACAAAATTGTTCTAAATATTTGATTTAAAGCCAAATGAACACAAGCATTTCCAGCTGCAAAGTTAATGTCAACATTTTTTTTTAAGGATTTTAGTGAAGATTTACAATTATCATAGGACTCAGTGCAGTTTGTTTGCTCCCCACAAAAGCAGAGATGATTTTTATTGACCAATCTTTGATCCGAGAGATTAAAGAAAGTACTGCGAGAGCAGTGAAAAGGATAACACCATGGGGGTCARTAGGCTTACTGCTACTTGGAAATGAAAGTGAAGCATTCCATTGGGAGCGGGGGTAATTTAGCATTCTTACTAGGAACTTGAGAGTTTTCCCTTTTCTTTTTTTTTTAAGGAAAAAAATTATTCATCTTACTTACAGGTTTCTCCATGACTTAATACCATGGCCATAATATGAGGTCGTTTAGAGGGCACTAGATTCGCCAACATAATTCTGCACAATGCTTTTTAGCCCAAATGGCCTGGCTGTCACATACTCACACTCTTGATTGAAACGTTTCTGGTAGACTTTTGGAATGCAGTCTGAGGGCTTAGTGACTCAATATTTTCAACATGAATACATTYCCTATCTCATAGAAAGTTTCTGTGAACTACTGCAGAGTTAATGTGTCTTTCTGTTGTTTCTTGAAGCACTGTGAACTTTGCACAAATCTGGTAAAATTGCGTGAGTCAAAAGGAAATGAAAGTCCTAGCTTGATATAGTTTTATTTTTTATGGCACCATCATCATCATCATGATGGTCCTTCTATGAGGATATCAAAATGCCTACTGAAAGGCAAATTTTTCTTTCTTGAAATACCCATTAATATCCCTTTTCCCTGGTGTGTGTGTGTTTTTTTTTTTTTTTTTTTTTTTTTTTTTTTTTTTTTTTTTTTNTTTTTTTTTTTTTTTTTTTTTTTTTTCCCCTGGTCCAGGCAGCATGATTTTGTCTTCCCTTTCGCTGTGGAGCATAAGTGCTGAAGAACAACAGCTGGTATGACTTTGATTGGGGACGCGCTGAAGTGCTTTTGTTTACAGACTATTCACAGAGACACATGAGGCCTGGCAGAATACTCCTGTCACGCTTCCTCCTGTCTTTGAAAAATTGCCAAAGAAATCTGATTGAAATTGGCCAGTTGTAGTTATTTTGCTGTTTGCCAAAGACAGGTTTGGCGGCTTAGAGCATTTAAAAATTTTACTTAGTTTCCTATAATGATATCAAATGATTACTAACTAAGTTTAAGAGGGCTCAGCAAGTATTCAGGAAGCTTCGCGAGTCCTATGGAACTATGCAGGATATTACTTGCAGAGCACCACAGACATTACACACAGGAGCTCAATTTGTTTTATCACAAGGAATATTTATGGTTGATTTAACCCGGTCATAACTTGTAAGACTGGCTCTTCTGCTACAGCTACTTGAGGTAAACGTTCCTTCTTTCCTTTATTCCAAAAATTAGATGATGCCTGTCTCTATCTGCTTCTCAGGCTGTCTCAAAACTGTAGTAGAACAGTAATTCCACTAGGAACAATGACAAAGTGCCCATAGATTTAATTGTGTGGGTATTTTTCCTTCAGAATTTCCTTAAGACGTTGGTTAATTTTCATATGGGAATTAAAGATTTTAATTGATTGTGAAAATTCCTGAAGCGTCTATATAAAATTTCTGTTCTGCTTACAATCAAATGGTGTATTTTTTGCAGTTCATTTAGGTTTGCAACTGGGCATTGGCCATATCCTTCAAGTTCTTGAAACTGTGCTGTTCTTATGTAATGGATCACGTTAGTTTTTCCAAAAAATCACCATCCCTGTTTTCATTCACTACTTAGTCATTGCCATCCTTGCTGCCGCTGCTGGRATTTTCTTTTTTTTYTTTCCCTGGCCCTCCTTTCCAGGAAATTGTAATTCTCAGTCTTGTTAATAAGCGCTGATACAGCAAAGAGCCATTTCCAATTTGACCGTGATGACAAAACCAAAGCTTTCCAAAAGTTTACAAGACGTACTTACTCCCTTCTCCTTTACTCCCTTTTAGATTCAGCGTTCTAAATTTACTCCCTTCTCCTAATTCTTTTCCTTTAGGATAGCTTACATGTTTTCATCTTTTAGCTGTGGAAATGGGCTACGGTACTTTTGTTCATAGAAGATGTGTTTGACTTCCATCCTTTCTTCTGATCTTCTGTTTCACAGATCTTACAATATTTGTTTTTTTGGGGAGGATTTTTGTTCTTTCTAAAAGCTTCAACTTCTATAGGAATGTGATTATATGTGAAACAGCAGCTTTTTTTTTCTTTTTTTTAATGATAGGAGAGTAAAACCTRAAAATGTAAACTGACTGAACTCTCAAGCTTCAGAAACCAGAAGACAAATAGAATGAATCCCAAAAGTACTATGGAAAAAAACAAAGCCCTTTTGATATGGAAGGGCCTACCTTTTAATGCTTCTCTCTTGGGGTGATGTTCAGCGAATCTAGCACCATTGCACGGTGGTATACTCGGGAGCAGGATATAAGAAAAGGCCCCCAGTGTAGCAACAAAGATTAAGGGTTTTACTGGTAATGACTTAAAAATGAAACAACTTCTGTACTCAATGCTGCTTTTGGGTATGGTGGACAAGAAACAGTATTAACTTCTGTGTGCCCTGGAATCACAATATTTTCTTTAAGAACTAAGTTTTTTTTTTTTTTTTAAAACATTTGTTTTTCTTAAATTGAAGAGAAACAATATGAAAATTCAGAAAGCACCTGTGTAAAATCTTTACTATGTTCACAGTTAAGTGACATGTTTTTTATGGTTCATTTGCTACTTGCACTGGCTGTTGTCAATATTCTCCAGGTTCCTGAGGCTTTAGTGGGATCTGTGAACATAATTTTATATATATATATATAGTATTGCAGATTTTCCAAATGTTATTTGTGTTTAATTTTGCAGTTCAATTTTGTAAAATAATAATTTCACTGCTAATCTCAGGCTTATATTTAATACAGAAGTATTTTTTCTGCATCTTGCCAGCCATATATAGGATTCAGGGGTACAACAAACAGAGAGATGCACTCAATATTATCAAATACTTCCATTCTTGTTTTCCAGTTCAAAACTTGATGATTTATGTTAGCAGGACATAGGAGAGAAAAAAGTAAAGCTAATTGAACATTGCCATGCTTTATAAAATAGTGCAGAGAGATTTTAGGGCATCACTAGTAACAAACCGGAAGGGCTGGCAGAATTACACAAGGGAGTCTTTCTGTGTTGTTGTAAGTAAAACATTTGGGTATCAAGGGGTTACTGGTTATAAGTAACCCCTATAGCAGCTAACTGAAACACTGAACTGGGAATTTCTGGTCTAGTCCGTTTTGTTCTGTGTCTTTACATTTGTATCTTTCTACTCAGGGATTAAGAGCTTGGTAGCCATAATTTATTTCATTTTAGTTGTTTTATATTTAATCGTTAAATTGCCACCAAAAGTAAATCCTCAAGGGAGCGAGGAATACTATGAAAAGGTCAAACCAAAATGTTTAGGGCTTGCCTTAGAAATGTGTACTGATTCTTTCAGTTGATGTGAAATTTCATAGTCTTAACAGTTTGTGCCCTCCGTCCCCCCAGCAGAGGAGAAAAGGAGGTCTGAGTACACTGATGAGTATTTCTCTAAGATTTCTCTTAAAAGCAGACCTTGCTGTTAAGTATTCCTAAATTATTCTGCAGGTATGGAGACGTAAGTGTGTTTGGCATTTTGTTATTCACTTTATTGTGGTATCCTAGGGGCTCTAAAAGGTGGTGAAGAATGAAAGAAATATCCTTGAATAACCTGTGGGGTTATGATCTGTTAAATCCTGTCAAATTAAATATATAATATAAAAAACATGATTATAGCAAATATATCTTGGAGCTGTCTTAGCAGCCTAGGCATTTGCCGGGGGGGGGGAGGCAGGCAGTGTTGCTACGCAGAGCACTAAGAGGGTGTCCCTTAGGGTGTCAACTTCAACCAAATTAAAAAATGTGTGCCAGCCTCAAGTTGGCATGCTTGAGTTCACTTCACTACAGTCAATGAGGCACCTCAGCGCAGTAAGCACAATAGAGACAAAGAGATGCCTTGCAACTGCCAGCGAGAGAAAAGAGTCCTTTGAGATGAAATGTTAACATAAGAAGTGAAATGGTTTGTGGTAGTCTCAAGCTGGCTCTTTTGGGTTCACTTTCCTATAGTTACTGAACTATAGTGCTGTACCTTAACAGAGGAGTCTCAATAAAATTAGAAAGATATCCTAAAAAGGACAGAAGACGAGAGAGAGAGGCAAAGAGAAAGGGGGAGAGAAAGAGGGAGAGTGCTTTTGATGGGAAGCTTAACAAAAGTGGAAAAAATGGTTTATGTGAATGTTAGTTTTCATGGCAGTCTCAAGCTGACACTTGGGCTCCCTTTATTACAGTCAGTAAGCTACTTTAGCAAACAAAGCAGGACGGAGAGAGGGATGGCTGGAAACAGCAGAGAGAGGGAGAGAAAAGAGATCGCTTTGACAGCAGCTAACACAACATGAAATCTCCTCGTCTGTGTCTTCATTTCTGAAACATTTCTGTATGGCAGAGAAACACCGATGTTTGAACTTTTGTGAAGATCATTTGACAATTAAGAATGAAGTTTTTCATTCGCTTAAGCAACACTGCATCTCAGTTGTGCCCAATTAAAAGACAGGACGAGGGCTCTGAATTAATTCTCCAAAACACATTTTTTTCACCATGCTGTTTTCAAAGATTAATAAATGGTAGCCAAAACAGGAAATGCTGTTGCAATTTTGAACCCATTTTAAATGTTTCTGTAGGGCAATACATTAGAAGAAAGAAAATCACCAGAATTATATGTATATATTTTATTTATAGATACGTATGTATTAATGTAGTAGTCATTAGTACTAAAAACCGAATGGATGCAAGCTTGTACTTCCATCACGTGACCGGTGAGCAAGCCTGCCTTTCCAAACAGGTGCAGCACAAATTGCTAACTTGGCTTTTCTCTACATTCAACCTGATCCTTTGAGTTTTAGGTATTTAATTCAGTCTGGTACTTCAGGTTTTAGGTATTTAAGATCTGCCTATGACATCTAGTTCATGGAGTACTTCAGAAAGGAAATGTGTTTGATTAGCTTCCACAGATTTAAGCTTTGCAAGGTGAATATGAGAGCAAAATAGATTTCAAGGCTTTTGTACCTGTTAGGTAAATATGTGAGATAAACCAAACCATACCTTTCAAAGCTGTAACTAAAAGACCCATGAAAACTGGCAGATTTTGATCATCCATTCACTGCAAAATGGGCCATTAGATATCTGGCTGACAAATGTTTTCATTCTGTGCTTAATGAGCACTGATCATACGTCATCTGCAAATTCTGTAGAGGCACACTTCGGAGAGAAAAGGAAGTCACAGTTGCAAATTATTCTTGCCATCCATTAGGCAAATTTTCAACTTCATAAAATCAATAAAAGATTTTTTATATTATACAAATTGGTACCCATCCATGAGCAAAAGCAACTGGACAACCACAAATGAAGTTTAATTAGAGCAGAACTTCCTTTTAACGATATCAGATATGATGAAGGTGAACTTCTAAAGAAAYAACATTGAAGCTTCCAACTTTTTCATCATTTTGTAATGTAAAATCTTCTGCACTTCAATTTTACTCGCCTTATAACAAAATTTGTCTACGGGGAAAAATGGTTTTACATAGAAAGCTAGATATTAATTTATTAACCAAGATAATTAAGTTGATAGAAGCATAATATAAGTATTCTAAAAACAAGCAATAATTAAATTAACAAACAACATTTCTGAATGGAATAGAAGGAGAAAAGGGATTTAKGTGAATAAATTCCAATTTGTGTCTTTTTGCAAATTGTTCTTATCAGCCTTATGCTATTGCAGCATATGTTTTCTACTCTGTAGTGGGTTGGCCTGAAACTTTTGAACTTTGGTATAACAAWTAGGTAGCAAATTACATAACTTAGTAGACTAAAAATTCAGGCTAAGAATCATGAAACTTCTGCAATTTGGAAAGTTTTTCATTAATAGCCCTCAGCCACTCGAATATTAAGCAATGACCTATAAGATACAAGAGAATCAATTGATCTTACTACTTCCTGAAAAAAGTATTTACTATTTTCATTAATATTCAATGAAATTCCATTTGAATTTGTCCCTCGGACCTAAACAGTAGATATTTTGTTCTGATGGCTCTTTGAAAACTTTTCTTAAAGCCTGAAGACACCAGAGGATTGACTATGTTGTATTTGGATTCTGCAGAAGACAGTGTTCTCTGCAACTGCAGTCTGGCCAGCCCAAGTCAAAAGAGTGTGGGGAGCAAGTGGGTAGAATAGGTGAGGAAGGCAGCATTTCTTCCAACAGTGGAAAATATGCTCGTGTCAGTCAGATTTATAATGGCTCCTGGAGATTATAGGTGGTGGTGATGTTCACAAGGGGCTGCCATGCCCATGTATGCACAGGGCTCTGGCAGCAGCAGCCCTCATGAGCAGTCTTCTCACTTTTGGTTTGTTACTAATCCCCAAAATTGTCACAGCCCCTGAACTGACTTTGTATCGCTCATTTGCTGCTGAAAAATGTAACCATTTAACTTGTGCTGGGTGGAGAAATAGGAGTGGGAGTGCAAAGAGAGCACAGAACTCGRTAAGAAAACAAGCCAGGAGGAGGAAAATGGAGAGCAGTGGAACAAAAGAACGGGAGAGAGGAGACTAGAGAAGGAAAGCAAAAAGCTAGCAATAGCGAGACAAAGATGAATGTTTCAGTTGCACCTCCAAGCACCTGTCCTGCTTTATGGAGTCCCTGGAATTTTTGCTCTGCATTTTATTGATACTCGTTTTGACCTGATGAATAGCTCACTCCCAAMGTTTCGACGGTTTGAGGGAGTAGTTCCAAAATAACCAGATAATTAACTACCTGTGATATGAAAACAATCAATTTTAATTGGTAAGGGTAAAAACAGGTGGCAAGAGTAAACACTAAATCAAAATACACTTTTGCTGTCTTACTAACGTGGGGGTGTGAGAGAGAGAGACAGACTGACATCCATCTGCTTGGACTACAGAGACTGATGTGATCAAACATGCAGCATACTAAATGCTCACTCCCCCAGCCCCTCAAGAGCAAGCACTTCTATTTAGCATATTGTATGCCATTCAGTTTGGTAAGCTACGGAAATTCTGACCTACCCCAAGACACTTCATGTAAATGATGTTAATAATTGCTGCCCACTGTCTGCCAAGAACRGCACTGGTGCTGCTACCTGTGCTTCATGCCATCGGTTCTTGCCTTTGCTGCTGGTTTGTTTGTAATGAGCCTTGAGGTAGTACTGCATCAGAAAGCAGTATCCTCCCTCCCTTTTMTAGTTTGACTGATGACCTTTTTTAAAATCAAGGGTCTAAATTTTAAACTAGGTATGACTTTAATGTRTCCTTTTCCCCAAAAGACCATCCATGTCAAAGATGCAGTTTGGGCATCTAGACAAAGTGAAGAAAACTGAAGGGATTTAGAGTATGTTCTCCTGCCTTAGCTTTAATTTACATTTTGTGATCACCTGTCTGCCTCACCAGGAACTGTGTTACACTTGGTGTGATACCTAGAAAACAGCTTTTTTTTTCCTACTTGTAAGGAAGTAAAGATAAAGGATTATAGATAACATTTTAGGATCCAGTGACACATTTTTGTTCCACCTAATACCACCAGAAGGGAGGGGAACATCTTTCCGTTAACCCAGGTCTCCTGCATGATAGTTCATTTTTGGCTAGGACATAATCAAGCTGTCTTGTGTATGAAGTTGCCTGGCTGTGTCTGTATCGTGCTATGTCTCTGCTACTGTGTAATGTCCAACCTGAATTAATACAACTGGAGCAGATGCTAAATGACTGTATCCAAGTCACTTGTGTCCTATTTTACACTTCACTTCATGATCTGTGTGAGACTGTGTGAACATTTGATATCCATCTTGTAGTCACACCATATGCCCTCACATTTATAGATATAATCCATAATCAACTACTCAGTTGATACTGGAACTGCTTCTCTCAAATGCATACATAAGAGAATGTATTTGGAAATAAACCTTTATGACTAAATGTGCTTACCTGAATTGACTATGGAAGAATCTGAAATGTTATTTCATGTAACACCCAACCAATGGGGGAAAAAAAAGTAGAGAACTGACTAAAGATACTGGAGGTTTATACAAACTTCTGAGAGAGTTCTTGGATTTAAAATAAACCCTCCAAAAGTGTGTACAAAACTTATTTATTACCATATAGCTTCCTCAAAGGATAATACTAGTTAAAAAAAAGCCTTTTCATTTCAATGTTGCTTGCTGTTTCTATTTTGTTTCTCAACAATCAAAACATGAAAAACTTTATTTTCTACCGTATTCTCTTTATAGGACATTTAAACACCTCAGACTTTTCCATTCTTTCCTTGTAGCTCKTATTTTTCTTAAATCAGCTGTTCTTCCTCTGTTCTTAAGTAAAAGATTTGCTAAAACATTATATTTTTTTTTCTCACCACCTGCCCCCTTTAAACATGTGAAATGCCATTTCAGGTGGCTGGCAATTTGTCATAAAGAAGGTGGTGGTGGTTGTGGTGTTTCCCCCCCCCCCCTTATTACTAGTCATTGCAGTGAAATGATGCAGCTTACACCTCTCTGAGCAGACTTCTGTACATGATGCTTCCAGCACCAGTCATGGATACCCTAATTTTCAGTGGTTTTGAAGATGCAGATTCCTTTTGCATTCTAATAGCAGAGGCTTTGTATAGTGGTCAAAGCATAGCCTGGGCACCCAAAGTGAGTCCGGTATTGTAGGAGAACACTAAGGCACAGTATAAAAATGAAGACATTGCTTTGCCTTTTTATTCCTCAGTATGTTCCAGAAAATGGGTTTTAGTACTGTCAACCCCKCTGAAGTATTGTCAAGATTAATAGAGTACTCAAAAATGCTATTTATGTAAATATTGAAGATCATGTTATGCACCAAAGGCMTTCTCTTGAAGGACTATATGATTAATCTTTATTTACATGAGTAGCTGTGCTGATTCCAGTGGGTTATAGTACTGTTGCAGGAGAATATCTAGTGATGTATAAACAGGTTATTCGTGACTCTGGTATTCACATGGATGCTTTCCATGTGAATGGAAAGCCTCTTTAAGAAATTGAATCTTCATTGACTTACAGATGACTGTATAGGATTCATAAAATAGTCTTTCACCTCTCTCTGGGCATATGCGGTATCACGAATTGTCTCCTTAGAGACAGCAGGCCACCTCATTATGGTTACAATAGACAAATTCCTAAGCATGTTGTCTGCTTTTATGGCCTTGACTTGTACATTTTTTACCTCAGAGACTTGCCACTCATGTTGACACAGATTTGTTGTGTGTGAYGAAGTGATAAAATCAATGAAGAGGACATATGTGCTTCTCTAGCTTTCAGAAAGACTTTATTATTTATTGTTTATTGTTGTAACTTAAATCTCAAAAATTTTTGGATTTGTTTTATTCAGCCTGCAGCTTAGAAGTTGCTCTTAGTGCATACTGTCCGTGTTAGCTTTCTAAAAGTTGTGCTGGAAAAAAAAAAGAGTGAATATAAATCTATGTGCCTTGGCAAGAACTATACCCAAGAGGGGTGAAAAAGCATTAAGTAAACAATTTTAGAAAAACAAGCAACCTCTGAATGCCAAATATTCCTGTATTATTCCTATTATCTTGCTGTCCAACAAAATGCATTGCTATTTAAAGGGCTAAAGAGAGCCAAAAAGCAATTTTTTTATCCTTCTATTTTAAGACATACCAATAACCAGAGCTATATGATAAAATTTTCATGATTATTTTTGATAGTTTTGTGAAAAAAGTGAAAGATCACTTGTTTACAGTAAAAAGCAAATCCAAAAGGCTTCTGTGACAGAGGCTGAAGGATGGCAGTAGAATATCTGAGGGAGCTGAAATTCTCATCGTTCAGTACAGTGCTCATTTTACAACACCCACAGTTCCGGGTACCTGGGAATAGTACATAGCAGTCAGTTTTTGGAGCCTAAACCTTCACGTACCTCCAAAGTAGTAAAAAACATTTATTTAATTTGTAGGCTAGGTTTAGCTTTTTTCTCTCCCTTCCTCCCTCCTTTTTTAAAAAAAGAAAGAGGAGGAAGAAGTAGGGAGAGAAGAAATGATTGGCATCTAGATAAGAAAAAACAAGAAAGAAACGTTTTCAGTCAAGTACGAGCTAGTCAATGCAGAAAGCAAATTTGTTGAAACAATACTAGAGTAGCTGATGACTGAAATAATGTCACAGCTATAAAGGGTTTAGCCATAGAGAATTTTGTCAATGAACCTTTAATAGAACCAAACTTCAGTTATGTATAAGAAGAGATTTAAGAGGCACTAGTGTAGAAAGTAGATTTTTATTTTACTTTACGGAAGTATTTGTACCATGATAAATATTGGATAAAACATTTTAGTTTATAGATGTTTTGTGTTAGGTATTGCTCAAGTCCTCTCCCATAGGTATGGGCTCAGACCTAAGAAACAAGGGGACAAGATGAACTTTGAATGCATTCATGATCAGCTTGGATGTGAGAGAATCCAGTTCACGCAGATCAAATAAGAGTAATTATTCAAATGTGGGTGTTATTTGCAAAATTTTGGAAGCTTTTCCATGGAATAAGGAAATTATCAGAACTTAAATTGGTGGATCATTTTCAGATGTACCTCTTTAGCTGGAAGAGTGACGTTAGACAAATTAACCATCTTTTTCTTGCTTCTCAGATGTGGCTTGACTTAGACATAAGACCTGCAGTCCATTCAAATATAATTTGATTTAAGCATTTAAGAGAATTGGCAAAAGCTGATTAAAGAAATTTTTGAGACTGGAAGACCACAATCTAGATTACTAGCTTGTGTATTTGGGTGGTTTTGTTTGTTAAACATATAACTGGTTATAACAAAGTAGGTTAACTCTGTAAATTAGGCTGTCAAACTCTAGATTGTCTGGAGGAAATAAATAAAAGGATGAAAAACAACTGGCTCCAACTTTAGTTTAGGAAGACAGAAGAAATGAAAAAAAGAGAGAAAAAATGAAAAAAGTCACACTTGCTGGAAGACTGACCTCTGCCTTGATTGAGGGCATCCAACAACTGTTTTCTAAGGTAGTGTGAAACTTCAGTGTCCTGCTTGACTTCTCTCTACCCCAGGACGCAAGTTACATCTTGTTTTTATCATCTTTGATTAACCAGAATTTTTATAGTTGAGGGCTACTGTACCTACTGAGATATGAATATAGATCACTGCAATGCATCATTTTGTCTAGAGCTGAATACAGTGGACTCAGAAGCAAACTGGCACAGCATGCAGAAGTGTGATTGCAGAACATGAAGATTTGAGGGAACAGTGCATGTTTGTGCTCAGTAATCTTTGTTTGTCATCTGCTTGAGTTTTTTTGACGTTTAAAATTAATCTTACTCTAACAAYTCTTCTTTTGTGCCTACCTATCACATATTTATTTAKCCGAGATTCTATAGTGGAAAGGTCAAGAATAATGCTCCCGTTCATAGGGACAGATCAGAAATGAGATCATGTTCTGCTCTGTCTCTCTCTGGAGAAACCCTCTGCTATCAAAGCTCTTCCTCCACTGCCACAAACTCCCTTCCAATTTTTGTAAACTTTATGTAAAAGAATCACTATCTCTAAAGATTCAAATGAAGTATGTGAAATGGAAAGATAATGTAGAGCTTTTGAACCCGTTCACTTAAAAATTCTTATTGTGTAAATTTTGGGGCAGGTATGTATTTCTCTTGGTTAAGAAAGGTAAAAGACAGTTTGGAGATAAATTAAGATTCTAATGAACGAATGAACGCTCTTCGCCTTGTTTGTTTCTTCATTTGCATCTTCTTAGAGAACATGTAGTTCTTTACACCACCAAGCTTTAAAAAATTGCTTGCTTTTAAATTAGTGTAGGTGGCCTTGTTAAATCCAGTGAGACTGTCTCTAACATGTAAAGTTAAGCATGTGCATACGCAATTTGCAGAGTCATGACATATTTTTAAATTAGTGACTAGAATACAGAAGCTGTGGTTCTCAATGGTGACCCCATGCACTGTACAACAGCTAGAGAAGAAGTTACTTTATGAATTTCTAATAAATTTGGAGAATGGAACCCCTCRGATGTTCAAACCCAACCCAGTATGAATTTCAGGGTTTCGTTTCAGTCATGCAAAACATTTCTTAAACAAAACAAACCCCAAACTGTGTGAAACATTTGAAAAAGAATAGATGCATGTTATTCAATGTGCTCTCAGCCCTTAAAAGGGATGTGATTATTCTCAGTTGATGTACTCAAATACCTACAGAATTATAAAATATTATAATACAAACATCTTGTTTTATGTTTGTCAAACACAATGAGGGTATGAAAAAAAAAAGCATACCTCAGTACTAAAAATCATACTAACCCTATTCTCAAATTTGAGTGATTCGGCCCTTCAGTGTTCCACAGTATTATCTGATGCTTTTAGAATGGTTTACTTCTCAATGTATTTTGAAACACTTTTTTTTTTCCATTGTCTCTAGCAACAGTTTTATTGAATACGCATGTTTACTTACTGAAGTGCATTTCACTTGGAATGGAAATGTAAAACATTAGTGCAGGCTTTGTGAAATTTCCCACTTCTCTGATATGTGAAAAGTACTTGAGATAAGGACAGCATTTCAATAGTACTGGAGGAAAAAAACYCATAAGCTCTTCAAACAAATATAGACTGTTTATTTGTCAGTGCTGTCTATATTTAACAGGCTTACTGGTTCACTACATTTTTTGTCAGTGATTAATTCTATTGATTCCTTCAAAGATTATTTCTTTTTTTCTTAGATGTTCTAAAGCCTTTTTTTTTCTCTTTTGCACTGCTGCTTCTGTTTGTTAGTAGGAAGAATGACAAGCTGTAATATTCCAAGGGAGCTAAGCTATGAAGTGCTGTTGATTAGAGCAGATGCAAAACTTTAGGTTTCTCCTTCATCCAAATATTTGTTGGCTAAATCACTTGTTGGAGTTTCCTGAGTTGTGAATTTGGTACTCACTCTGTTTAAWTTTTTGATATTTTCATTGTATAAACTTGGGTCTTTTTAACAGGCCCTAAATCTTTACATTTTGTTTAAATAGTAAATTGGTATGGCATTTACAATCTACAAAGCATTAAAAGTGCTTACAGATTACTTTCATCAGTGGCTTATAACCTTTTTGATTTGTGGATCCCTAAGTACTTTTCAGTGGAGGCAGGCATCTCTGTACAGCAAAGGTTAACTTACTGCAGTAGGCTTCCTCTTCATAGCAAGGTTCGGTGAACCCAAAGAGTCTGCAGACCACATGTTGAAAATTATTGATCTACATTATTTATATATGACTTGTTCATTGCTGAAGTGTTCCTGCTTTTGCGATGACTCAGTAACACCATGCTACATCCGGAAGGAACTGGGAAAAGAAAATGTAACCCTTAAAAGGGGAATTTGGAGTCAATAAAACTTTCTTTTGTTGTGTAAAAAAAAGTTGTTTCCAGGATTCAGGAATTAAACCTTCTTCTTGCCCAAAATGATGCAATTCCCTCTCCCTCCCTCCCCCCCCAAAAAAAAGGAAAGAAATAAAGAAAGATTGGACGTCAGCTTTGTATTTTAGATGCAGTATGGCAAAATAGTTTGTGATGAGTCCACGAGCGGATAGTGGCCAAACGGGTTTGGTTCTCCTTCAGAAGGATGTGTGATTCAGTTTGCTTGGTGGCTGCCAGACATAGCATTGCTTGCTTATTAAATTGTTCTAAAGATTTTTAGATTATATATTCCTGTTGACTAAAAAGGTCATCACAGACACAGATTGCACACATTTCTCCCTTGCACCTTCATTGAATTCTAATGCAGTAAATTATGGGACTGATCTCGGGATACACAAAGCAGCTCCCAGACTCTTAAACTGCAGGTCTGCGAGTGTAAGTTTTTGTAGAATAAGTTCCATTCCTTCATTTTTAACTTGCCACCAAACATGCTGAAATTAAACAACAGCATAGTAAGGTTGTTGGTTCGGTAGGTCAGCTTTTAAAAGGTTTCTTAGTTTCTCAGGATTTTTCTCAGGCTACAGACGGACTATGTTTTAGACCATGAGAGCTGGGTAAAAACGGCAATATTTAATGTAAGAGAGATGCTCCACACAATGGTCAGAAAGTGGAACTGAAGGTGCGTAAAGAAAACACCGGTGCAGAGCCCGGGGCAGCTGTGCGCTGCTGAGAAGCGCTTCCTCTCCCAGAGCTACCTGGCTTAACTGGGGGCGCTGAGAGCCGCACGCTGGGGCACGGAGCCTCGGAGGCTTTCGTCGTTTCTTTAGTTGTCAACTCAAATAAAGAAAATCATATTTTAAAAGATGTCGATAGGAATATCGAGTACTAGGATATAAAACGAGTACTTTTATTCTCCAGCGCTCATGTGACCAAACAGTTAATCTACTTGGTGCGTTTCTATGATTACGTTCAGTAGGGTCAGAGATGCTGAGTTTTGCACAGTTGTGAAGCTGTTGTTTTTTGATATTCTCAAGAGTATATTGCTTTTTGAGATATTTTTATGCTGTGTACTTTCTGGGCTTCCTTATATGCTGTGTTGTGACATGAAGTTCTTTTAAATGTTAAGAAAACCTACTTTTTGTTTTGATTCATTCTTTGATCACTTCTCATCCACAGCTGATTTTTACTAGCTTCAGAAAAATATAAAAACAACAAGCAGTAAGCGAAGTGCGTAGTCTTTACTTACAGTTTAAGGTATTATTTATATTAAAATAATATGAAATGAAATAATTCATCTCAGAAAAGACCAAATGATTTGCTTACAGCTSTAACGTATTTTTGGCAGATGGCTTTTTAAAATGTAAAACTTCAGATTTTGTTATCGTACAAGCTTTTCTGCGGATCCCGTTGCCGAAGATGTGTAGCTGTAGGCCACCCTGTGCAACAGAAGTGCCTATATAAGCAGCCATTCTGAAGTGCTGATTCTGTTATTTGATTTGGGATTAAACAGGCTGTTGCAAGCCATCTGTTTCCCCATGCATGTGTCCTTGAGAGGTTAGATTTCCACAGATATTGCCCCATAACTTTAGCCAGTGTTTGAAAGATCAGAATTAGCTGAGACATATGCCACTGAAATTATCTGTCTTATCCTAGAGGACTGCTTGGATTTTGACATCAGTGCCCATGCTGGAGGAAAGTTGACTCTCGCTCATTGTCTCTGACTGAGAGCCCTGCTGCTTTTGGCCAAGCGCCACGCGACTCAGGAGCGCGTTGTTTGAGGACGTTTTAACAGTTGGTGCTTGGTGAGGACGTGAAAAGCTCCATGGGCTTTTGAAGCGGTTGCCCTCCTCGAGGACCGATTCCTCTGACCGATGCCTTTGGACTTGGGAGAAATCCAGAGCGCTGCTCCTGGCCGGGCAGCTGCCCTCCCAGCCGCTGCGCCGGTGAGGATCAGGAGACGATGCGTTTCGGCGCAGGGCGGGCGTTCGGCCCGTGCTTGGATGCTTGGGGAAATCTTATCCACTTGCGTTTTACTGGGCGCCTGTTGGCGCAGCAGCACCGGGATGTGCGTGTGTGATGGAGCTGCTGCCGCTCGTAGCGCCGTAGCAGTGCGTGGGGCGGGCGGTGCGGACCGGGTGCGCGAGACGGGGCCGGGCTGGGCCGCGGGCGTTCGAGGGCGCTGCGGACACCGGTGGCTGTCGAACCTCTTTCTCAGCCCTTCCTTTTCTGTTTCGTCCCCTTTCCCGTTTCGGGGGCGGGGGGGCTTTCCTGTGCCGCCTGCTTGGCGTTCGGGACTCGCCTCCCCGTGAGASTGTCCCTCGGCGCGGGGCTGTGGGAGCTGTAACCCGCGTGGCGGCTCCGCTCGGGCTCCTCGCGGCGCGAGCGCGTCGCAAGCCGCGCAGGACCTCGCGGGCCGCTACGGGCCGTCGGGAGCGACCTGGAAAACCTGGCGCAAAACAGCGCTTCTGCATTGCAAGTCCTCTTCAGCCGAAGGCTGGAAGCAAATTCAGGTTTTCTTCTGCCCTGGCGTTCCCTAGGCTTACGTGTTTCAGGACTGGTTTTACGCCTCACCCTGGAACACAAACTGGTCATCCAGTAAGCGTCAGAGGTAAACGACGTTCAGCCAACAGGATAGCCAGTCTTGTCTGACAGTTTTTACTTTACTGCTACTCTTCAATGTATTGATTTTAAGACTTGATGAAGATCTGAATTTCTAACAGTTCTGGATTCTGGTTCCTGATGAGGTATTGTTAACTTATAAATCCTTTTGGGCCTTACGTCATTTTTTGTGGGTTTTCCTTTTTGTTTTATTATTGTCCAAAACCTGTTTAGAAATGTTTCCATGTTTACATTCTGAAGTACAGAAATACCGATGGGTGAAAATTTGCTAGCTCAGCCATTACGCACAATGAAAATCTGCATTTGTGCACACAAACCAGGTGACTGGTCAAGTTAGCATTTGAAAATTTTCCCATTTATTCACGTAAATGCAATTTTCACTTGTGCAAAACTGATGTGCTTGCAACTCTTGTGGGTTTTATTAAGGGAAGCTTGCTATAAATGTATCCCCTAAAATTTAGTTTTTGATTAAAAATACTTGCTAGGCAATCCTCTTGATAGAGTTTCCCAATTTACATTTCCAGGTGAAAAGGAGGCTTTAAAACCTTTAAAAGCAGCCATGGAAACAGAGGCTGCATGGAGCTAGGCAGTGACAGAGGGCATCACATCTAAGAGGCACATTTAAGGGGGAGCTTGTCAAGAGCAGAAAATGATGCTTGCTCTCTCTTACTGTAGAAATAGTACTAGACTGCTGATGTGATCCATTACTAGAAATATTAGGATTGAAGAAAAATGAAGAATTTTCCTGTGCAAAAAATCCTCTACCTTTTCTGCCTCCTCTTCTTTTCCTCCTTCCAGAAAGGGATTTTAGGAAGAAGTGAGCAACTCCACTTATAAACAGTATTTCATTTCCAAATAAGAGTGAAATAGTATTTGAAGTGTTATTTAAAATGATATTTCTCCTAAATTCCAGTAATGCGTAAAACATACTACAATAATAAATAATATACAGTTAGGAAGATGTAGTCACTAGCACTAATGTTTCCAGCATATGGCAGGCCTGTGTATGTTTGTGTATGGGTGTGCATATGAATATCTACAGGTATTTAGATCTATTCTGTAATAATAATTAAATAATTTTAATTACTGACTTTCAAAAGATGATTACTTTTGTTTTTGTTTAATAATGCTCAATATAAAAATCCAGAGTTTTCATAAAAGTGTGGATTTGCTATTAAATACCCTGTTAATCCTTGATAGTGTTCTACGTTAACTGCAATAAGGAATACAGATGGACGTAAACTGCACACATCTAGCTTTCTTGTTGATTTATGTTACAAAACAGCTTTCTGTTATTGGTCTTATTTTTCCCTCAGGTTCCTTATGATCTTAGAATGTGGTACAGTGCCATTCCACTGGTACTACATTGGTTTTAAAGTGTAAATAATTAATAATTTAGTTAATATCCCTAACAATATTTTATATGAGCTGGCTAAATTGTGTAGCATATACTCTTCACTCTTAAAGAAAGAATTGAAATTGAATTTTGGTAAGCAAGCAAGTTCTTCATTTTTCCTAAAATTTCCAGATTTAGGCAGAGAAGATGGCCAAAAGAGACCATTTCCCTCTGTGATCAAAATTCCCGTGATACTGTATAGCACCAAAGAGTTTACTCTAAGCCAAACTTCTGTTGCCATCTTCATGTAGGAAAGCATGGGTGAACCTTGTGTAATGGTGACAGCTTTATACTTCCTGTTCTGAAGCTGTGTTTTCAATGTAATGCAGTAATTCATATATTCTGCATTCTTAAGACTTCATCTTCCGGAGATTCGGATGTTCATATGGTAAGTAAGGAAAACAGCCTGGTAATTCAAAGAAAGAGGAGACTTTGCACAGACAGGAGATCTTGTGGCTCATCCACCAGAGTATGTATGTAGAAGTTGGATGGAGAAGAGTAATCTTGGGGAAGATCTAGAGGGGAGTGAGGTAAGGGAGAAGGAACTGGTGGTGTTGCTGATGGTGAATATCAAAAGTCTTTTTTTGCCCAAATGTATTGAAGGCCTATTTAAGAGGAGCGTGTTTACTCGATAGGAATGCCCTAGAGGCAAGAATACATTTGCAAGCAAGAAACAGCACCTTTAGGAAGAAACTTACAATTTTTTTAAAAAAAGTCCTTTAAAGAAATCATTGCATCTGTGCTGTGCTCCAACAGAAAAATGATTCTACTCATCTTGTCTAGCCTCATGATTCTTTTCCTGTCATCTAGGATTTAGTGGAATAAACTGTTTCACCTCTCATGCCTTACAGCTCATTCTAATTTAGCTGAACTTGATTTCTAAGATTTCAGCACATTCAGGCAGGAATTTTCTTTTATAGATATATTTTTGCCTCTCTCTAGCTTTTTCTAGAAGCAATTTCTTCTAATTTGTAGGAGTAAGAAAAATGAAAAAGAGATGATGTTCAGATAAAGACTAGATAGATGTRCATTCTATAGGTGTAATTTATATCTCTGCAGCAAGCTAGCATGAAATCCATTCTCTATTTATGCATGACTTGGTGGACTAACATGGGAGAGAAAGCTCATACTGGACCTTTGTTTAGGGATTAATATCCCAGTTAAAAGAATATGCAGACCACCAGAGAATGTTCTCTTTTTGAATGTACATGTGTATTAAATAATCTTAAAATGATGACATACCAAATTGCTAATCAGATTTAAATGAGAGAATATAAACTCGGTTAAGTGTCTGTCTTCCTTGAGCTTTTGGAAGACAGGCTATCGTAGGAATTATAATAATTAATTCTTATATAGATCTTTTCTCTTCTTTTTAGTATTCTTCCTTATACTCTTTTGTTCCTGAGCTGCAGCACAGTTTACCTATCACCCTGATATTACAGATAAAAATATTCCTATCCAAACTTGCTGCTAGCATCCATTTACAGTCATGCAGAGCACTTATTTCCTCTCCATTTTCTGAAGATATTTTCATCAATAACTCTTTCAAGTTTAGTCTTAATATCTTTGTGTGTTTTCATCTCTGCATTTGATTTATTGAGTGCATGGAAGGAAACATGACTCACCATTCTATCCCTTTGCACCTCTTGTTTTAGTCAGTAGGGAATTGGGACAGTAGAAATAATGTTTCTAAATTCCCTCTTTTATTCTTAAAGAGGTCATTGAATTATTCCACTCATGATATGCTCCAAAGAATATTAAGTGACTACCTTCAAAATGAAGCACATTGGCATGTGCCAGACAAGTTCTTCTGTGGCTCAAACAAGCACCCAAAGGTTTTCTCTGAAAAGAGTCTCTATCTTGAATTGAATTTGCAACCAATTCCAAAGAAAAAGAAGAAAAACAATTCTAAGAGCTGCAAAAAGAGCAGCCTGAGACCTTTAAAATATTTTTAGGAGAGGGATGCTTGTCTAGTACCAACAAGTGATTGTTGCTACTGTTTCTACAGTTATAGCAACAGTTCAAAAACATTTTACTTTTGTTGTATATTTCCTTCTAGACACGCTTCCTGTTTTGAACTATTTCTCCAACTTTTGCTCATCTTCTCTAAAGGTGGCTACATCAGACAAACATTTGTTGTAAGATTTTTTGTCTTAGTTTTATCAGTCTTGAAGCACTGCTGGATGACCCAATGTTTTAACTGTCAATCACCAGGAACTACTCTATGAAACAGGTTTACCACCTCATAAACTGAAAGCAAATCCTATCATAGACTGCTTACAGCTTGTTACTGTTCTAGCAATGTTTAAGGCCAGACACATATGATACTATAGTGTGTTTTTTTTTTTCCTGCTTCTTGGGTAGGGTTGGTCTTGTATGAATACTCACAGTATTTCATCCAATATAATGAGATTAGACCTGARAGTGACTATATCAGAGCTCCTGACAGACTCCTGCAATATATTGTGCATGAACAAGTCCAATACATTTTTTGAGGTCTGGATTAGTAGATTTACAGGCATTACTATTCATGCTGTGGCAAATTTTGGAAGAAAAAAATAAAATACGTGTTAATTTTGTTCTTTAAATTGTCTGTTCTACTTACTGGTCACTATCTCAGTCAGCATTTTTATTCTGTTAGAGCTTTGCAGTTTGCTGAAGGTAGATGTATATTCTGAAAATAAACTTGAATCTATTAAAGTGGCTAACATACAGTGATGTCTGTGTTTTGTAAATTGAGTTCAGGCATAGGCTATCTATCTGTTTGGCAGCAGTGGAGGTGCCTTTTTGCTTGAATTTTACTGTTTAAGCTTTTAGAGTTGCTTTCGAAGGTGGAAGAGGGGTCAGGGTAGCATCAGATTCACACATTACTGTCTTTACTGAATTTATATGAATGACCTCCTCTGAAGATTGAAGAATGTGGCACAAGTATGCATAAAGCCTCTCAGGCTTTGAGGACTGTGATCTTTTGTCTTTTGTGCATGATCTCCTGGTTGGCTATTGATACATATTGCTAGTCAGGGATGAAGGATTYAGATACATTTGATTAAAGAAAGAAATTAAAATTCAGTAACCTCCATTTAGTGTCAGTGCACCTCTGCTGAAGACTCTCTAATGTTGCTAAAATTACTGTGAGGTTAACTTGGTAGCTTTGCCCTATCGTGTTTCGGTCAACTCACCTAGCTCTGGAAGTGGGCCAGGCTGTGCTGATTACTGTGTCTTTCTAATCTGTCCAGTTTGCATCCCTCAGTGTGTGGATGCTCATTCAGAAAAGCTTGGCCAACAGGCCCAGCATAATCAATATGTATCTTTTGCTTTTCTCCAAAAATTATAATATAGAAGGACAATGAGCTTACTCATGAAATGGCAGTCACCAAGGGGGAACTCAGCGCAAAAGCAGTTGTATCCCATTATCTCTTTCTCATTCCTCTTATGACAGCCAAAGCAAGGAGAAATTAAATGCTGCACTTAGGGTGTAATCCAAGCACTAAAGTCGGTGGTGGGTCTCTTCATCCTTGGTTAGTATGTTTAGAGCAATGAAAATAAAAGACACTACAGTTCTCCATTTTCTGCTTACTGGAAATCAATGGTGGATGTGTGAGTAAGAAATAAAAATAGGGCAGGAAGGGCAAGTCCTTTTCTTCTTTACCTAATTATCCTCTTGCCTTTATTTCTAATGAATCTTTTTCCCAATACACCTAAAGCAAAACACCTAACATATGGCCTTTTCTGCAGCTGGAGCAGTGGTAGCATTGTTGCAGACATGTAACTGGCATATAGGAGTAATTTTATTTATTTATTATAATATCAAGCTAGCTCTATTTTTTTGAAAGATGACTCACAAATTTTTTGCTCTTTGTATCTTTTCTGGGTATTTGACCATACTGGTAATATCCTCTACCAGTGGCTTGGTGATTTCTTTTGAGTTGCGGTTTAACTGATCCAAATTTGAATAAACAATTCACATATAAAAGTGTTACTAAAAATGTATAGGCTACATAAAAACTACTTTCTCATCCTGCGCCATAACAATTTATAATAATGGAACACTTGTGATATTTTATTTTTCTATCAAAAATAAAATATGTTACTTGCCAGGCAAGTCAAATTTTGAGAAGTGGAAGTGATTATTGAATTCTCTTCTCAAATAGCAATCAGGATGGAAACAGAGAGCTCCTGTTGACTCAGATATGAAATGAACCAAAAGTTTCCACTTAGGTGACAAAATCTCTAGATGGGTAAATCTTGTTAACAGAAACAAGAGTGGTAAATTTTTAAAGCTATGCAAATAGCTGCTGTTGTGCTTTCTTCCTCGCACTGTTGTAACTGAAAGTTTTCGTGGGTGTGTATATGTGCGTGCGCGCGCGGTGATCTTGGCAGTGGGGAGAAATATGAAAGGGTCAAACTTAAAGAGAATTGACAAAAGACATTTCTCTAGGGGTTGTTTTGTGTCTCTTCGTTCCTCCTTTGCTGGCTCCGACCCTGCTTGGCTGGCTCGTCCCTTCGCCTGGGGAGCTTTCTCAGACGGAGTTATCGCCGMGGTTGTGATGCCGACCAGCTCACGGTGCTCCAGCCTAAATCAGTTCTGCTTGTGTCATTGGGGGCGAAATCTCTGTATCAGGCCTGTGAATCTGTGAGTTTAAATGTTTCTTCTGCAATGAAAGGATAGATAATTCTGCCTGTTTTTCTGTTACAAAAAAATCACAAAATGGGAAGAGAGTGTGCAGCAAAGATGCCAGAAAATAAGGGTTATTTCTTTCATTACTTTGTACATTTCTGGGATCTTAAGAAATACTAGTTCAGTATTTTAGCCTGTGTGAAGCAAACATGAACATCATGAGACAGCTCTGATGCACAGCTGGCAGCTTGCAAAACATATGCAATATGGACAGTAAGATAAGGTGCAGGCTCATTAACTTAAGAAACTAATATTAGACGTCTGGAATTCGAGGAGAACAGAGCAATCATTTTATTTGAATCTATGGAATGTCTATAAACTGTATATCATACATGCATACGTTTGTGTATATCTATATGCATATGTGTGAATGTGAAAATACATAAAGCACTGCATTTTTATAAGCTCTTTCTATGCCTATATTGAGAATTAGTATTTGATGTTCTTCCTACTTGCATCTTTTTTTTCTTTTACGTTAAAATTAATACTTTTTGTCTTCAGGGATAAATATAGGACCCTCTTTTCTTTGGTGTGGTTCCAGCAGAAGATAACTTGATGCTTATAACAGCTTGTCAGTCTGAGAACTGTTAAAATAAGGCTGAAAGAAAGAAAAGCTCCATTTACTGTGGAAACCCCTAGTGGGATGAAAACTATAGTTCGTTTCTTTGGATAACAAAAGACACTTCCATGTCCTCCTCACTAGCAACTTTTTTTTTTTTTTTTTTTTTTTGGTGACACAAAAGGCGGAATGAGGGGGCAAACGAAACGATACCCTTAATTATAACCTCCTTTTCCTCAGAATTTCATCCTCCTTTGCTTGCTCTGGCTTAGCAGGACATCCTGCTCTATTTTGCTTGAGTAATAAGAAATATGATTAGGGAGCATCGGTAAAGGGTTAATTTTCCCCCGTTTAATGCTGCGTGCGTGTGCTTGAGGGAGGACAGCAATAATGCAATGGACCTCTGACCTTCTCATTGGGCTCTAATTTCATTGGCGCCTTGGTGGGCTGCGCTTTCCCAGGCTCAGCAGCTCGGGCTGTGGCACGGAGGGTCAGCAGTGACCACTCCAAACTCAGAAGACCTTAAAGGAGGGGGAAAAAAATACAGATTATTCTAGGCCTCAGAACTGGCATATGGTTCTTTTACAAAGACCAGAAAAGGATGCGACATTCACCTCTTCTCACAAGTCTCTGTTGGGAATAGGAGCAAAGTTAACATGGAATTCACTGCTTTAGGAGTAATCTTGTTTTACAAAAATATAAGTACTTAACATATATAGTGTGTGTGTGTGTGCCTATATATATATAGGCACACACACACACATATATAAATGTAAATATGTATTATATATATTATTGTTGAAGACCTGTATTTTGGAATTCATCACTGTTAATCTTACAAAATGAAGTTAACATCTTGAGCCTGCTGAAATAATTGTCATATTTCCTGAAAAAAATGTGGTCTATTTTGTCTGTTTTAACAGTCTTCATATCATTGTTAAATTCTTCAGTGTGCTTGCTGCTACTGCTGCTTTTTTGTTCTCTTCTACTGTTGGTGTCGTTGTCATGAAGGGGTAGGATAGAACATGCTCTGAGATCGAGGTCGGGGTGGAGAATTTTGTTCGGACACCTCTGTTCTGAGGACTGAGCAGTGATTAGGAGGGCCTTCTCTTAATCTTTAAGAAAGAGCATTGTGTGTCAGGGGACAGGCGAGTGGGAAGCCCAAAATGCAGCTATGGAAGTGGAGGCAACCCTACAACTTTACTTTAATAAAGTGAGTTTATGCAGCTATGGCTTTGCATCAGATACGTTTGCACAAGTTATGTTATCTCTAATAGAAGAATCTGCAAACACATTATTGCTGAAAGTTAATCTTTGTGGGAAGGTAATAAGCAGAAAATGGTTGTAGATAAGGAAAATTTTAAAGGGAGCGGGTAGGTTTCTCCTGGAGTGATACTTTTTACTTCTGAAACGTGAGTTTTAGACACATCTAACCTATTCGTGTATGGCATATTTCACAACGCTACTCAGAGGACACCTGTCTTGATCCATGTATCAGTGACTTAATAATATATTTAGAACCGAAGATATGAGGTAAAACCCAAGTTCTGTAGTCACTGGCTGTAAAAGAAGCAAATCACATGGACCGCAAACAAAGAAGAAAGCATAACACACATTAATATGCCAGAATGGGCCAGTAACTTTGAAGTAAAATTAACCTGCTGCAGTCTTTTCTCATGAAGTAATATCATCCTTTTTCTTTACAAGGTTTGGTTAGGTGATTGATACCAAATGAAGTGTGTTAGTGGATACTATGCTAGTATGTTTGACAGTCTATTGGAAAACAATGTTCAGTTGAAGCAAAGCTAAAAATAGCAGTAACATAGGTTGTGTTGGTTGTCTGCTCATAGTTTTCCACTCTCAAACCAAGTTATTTCATTTTGGTATGAAGGTATCATAGGGTTTTAAGATCACTAGTGTATTTTCTGTAGATGCACATGGTTATACTTGTTTGGTATGCTTTTGCAGTTTATTTGGCATCTTTGTGGATCTCATGAAAGRTTTCAGAGATAGTTTTGGCTGGATGGTGTAAATAGGGATTATATATTCTAATGATGATAACAGCTAGAAAGCAATGAAATTTTATATCTTATCTTTTGAATAGTCTGTGTTTCTAGCATTGTTCTCCGAGGATATTCCCTACCTGTACCTAAAAAGCTGTATCAGCACCAAGCTAGTTAGTGCAATATCTAAGGAGTACAAAGATAGAGAGGTACACAGAGCTAATTTTGAAGCAAGGAGCTGGAAAGAAATAAACAGGTCAGCTAACTCATCTCTTAGTCAGCTACTACAGAATTTTATATTAACTGGTTCAGTTTTAAGTGTATGGAAAGAGAAATCTTTTGCAGAAGATTTCTGCAGAAATCTTCTCAAAAATATATCCCACAACTTCTCATTATATTGGGAACCAACATATTGATGATGTAGTTTCATACGATTCCCTCTCATAGCAAGCTGGTAATGACATTTTGTGTGTGACAAGTATTCTGCCTTTCAGTTTATTTGAAGCATTTACTAGTAATGTGAGGCACACTAATACAGAATTCAGAGCCACTAATACAGTGTAGATGCCATTTCACAATAACAGGGCCAGTTTGATGGTTTAGAATTAAAATGTAAAAAAAAAAAAAAAAAAATGAGGAAAGGAGAATTTTGTATCCTTATTTAAGAAGTTTTGAGTTAAGATTATAAGATGGCACAGAAAATAACTGTCAGCAGAGGGGTTGGATAGAGTTATAGCTACAGCAAACAAAGTGTTTTTTATTTATTTACATTTCCTCTTTTTTGTATGTAATTTTCTCCACCCAACAAAAATGAAGTCAGAATGTGTAACCAATATCACAGGGGCCTACGAAGAGCACTGTAGGTAATGCTTCCTGTAGGGTAGTAGGTGGTGGCAAAAATCAATGCGATACCTCAAAAAATTAATGTTAGTGCCTATTAATAGTATCTTATAGCTGACCTTAGGCACTTTACCTATCCTAGGCACCTTTCTTTGTGACTTGATAGAGAAGTGATGGTAGTCATTAAAAATTAAATTCAATCATTCATTGCCCTATTGTCTTTTGTGTAAATGCTACTTGTAGCAATATACACCCTTAATATGGACAAACTTCTATCTAATTTAGAGCTCCTCTCTACCACCTTCCCAGAAATCACTAGAAATCCCAGAAAACAAGTACTACCTGCAATGCACTCGATTCTGGCTCCAAGATCTGAAAAAGCAGCAGCTTTGGAGATGAACTTAGAGCATAGATACTCTCTCTGGTAGTTTTTAATATCTCAATTTATCATTTTTAATCTACYTTTGTAAGAGTAAGGATAATTCTTATCAAATCAAAGGTATTGTAGTGTTATGCTTAAGGCTGTTTATCTTATTCCTAATAGATCTTTAAAATAAACTTACTTCTCTCATCCTGGCAGTGTGCTTTGCACTTTACTAAACAGAAAGACTGACGATATGGTTTGTTCTGTATGAAGACCTTAAGCCAAAACACGTTATACACACAGTCAAATTTCAGCGCAGAATAAAGGGCATGTATTTTTAGTTGAAAAACCAGGAGCAGATCTAATAAGTTAATAAGGTTATGACAAGTGACTATGCTGTTGTGTTTCATTGTGAAATTAGGCAATGTGACATTCAAGAGCCGTGATAGAAATCTGGCCACGTATGTAATTTCCTGGTGACGGCACTTATCTAAAGTGTTTTGTCATGTACGTCATGCAGCCAGTTCAGCTGGTTAGTGGTGGGTATCCGAAAAAGAAAGCTAAGACTGTAGGTAGCTGCAATATGGTGACCTCTATGATATTGCATGAATATTATAATATTCCATACTATTATCCAGGAAAGTCATGCCAACTTCTTCAAAATTTGTGAGAGTTTTGGAAGATAGAGTCAATGATGGACTCTGTTAAATGCAGACTTGCAGGCATCTTTCTCTTGTGGGATAATCTGCCTTCGATGCAATTCTTCTCACCCCAACAACTCACTAACTTAAAAGAGAGCCTGAAATTACCCTGTATTTGTATGTGGTGTGCCAGATGTCTGTAGAATATCCACAGTTGTTTTATTTGAGAGAGAGATTGAATTGTGTGTACCCAGACAAAAATGAGTATTTGAAATATTTAACCTTGGATTTTCTGCAGTTTTACTTGTTGCTTGATTTGTGGTGTTCCTGCACTTGTGAAAGTTAAAATTAATTAGCCACAAACTATGCAGGTTCTCCTAATATCTCCAGACTATGAACTTTGAAATTTGAGCTTCAAAGACGCTGGAATTATTTTGCTTATTATCAGCCATTCTTTAAGGAACATTGATAATGATACCATAAGGTATCACTATTAGTGCATCAGCAAATATTGGTGGTATGTGCATGTAGTTAAGTAAGTTCCTAATACAGGCAAAACACATAATTTATGTGACCCAACTTTTAAACCTTGCTGGTGCATGAGCAAGTTGTTCATGTATCAGGAATGCATGTGCAGATGTGTGAAGACACCTGAAATGCATGTCTGTGGAAGGTAACTAATGCAAAACAGTAAAGATCTTGTTGTCTGTCTTGCTTAGGTTTTTATGTTGCTTTCCAGTTAGCAGTAATAGGCTTTTATTTCAACTTTTAGAGGAGAGTTAAGCCAAAATGGGATAAATGGCAGGAGAATTGTTTGAATACTGAATTATGCAAAATATGCAGAAAATATGGTAAAATTTTTGCGTTATAGACAAAGTTTGTTGATTCCATAATTAGGCAGGCTTTAACTTTCATCCATTAAATGGTGACTTGTTTGCCAGAGAACAGCAAGCCAGAAATCATTGCTAATTTTAACTGTGGCCTCTACAGTTACTATGAACAGCCTCCAAACATGCAAACAGTACAGGTGCTATTGCTGTTCGAGGTTATAAAGTACAGAATTTTATATCAAATCAATATCGCTGTGCCTGGGATAGTACATGTTTTTAAGTGAATTTCTTTGTTTCTGCCATTGGATCACGGTTTCTGTTGGAAACAAATGTGTCCGAATTCCAATATATTATTGCAATCACAGATACAAATGTTTATAGTGTCATTTTTCAGATTCTTTTCCGGACCATCAGTGTGTGCTCCGTAACTATATTTTGGTTCTGTCCTATCACTAATAGCTGCATAGACTGTGAGAACCTTTAGTTGATAATTGCTAAAGTTCACAATTGTAATATTTTTACTTTTCGGGGGGGGGGGGAATGAAGGATTTTTCATGTCTCTCATATATATTGGCCTATTCTCCAAATGACAGGTTCCTGACTGACCAACTATACCACCTGCTACTAAAGCTCAGTAATATTAGTCTGTGGAACGGTTTCATTCTCATCTCACACCTCAGAGATCTTGAGCTCAACCCCAGGCATCCCCTGTGTGTTTAAATCAGCTTAACGGCTCATACGGTGTGCTGATTTCCTTGCAGGCCTCTGTTTTCTCAAAAAGTGATCACCTTTTGCCAATGCCCTCAGGATTAAACAGGGCAGTCCAGTTTTCCTTTTCTGCATTGGCTATACCTTTGTAGTCAATAAAAGACTAACTAGAAAAGAATCAGCTGATGAGAGAATCAATCTTCTGGAAGCCTCCCCACAGTTTTCTCATCATTTTTGTGCCGTCTGTCATCTCAGATTGTAAAATGGAAACCAAAACTCAGTATGTGGGAAGACTTTTAGTGCTCCTTGTTAACAAAAACAGTAAGACCAGGGGTTTTGATCTTACGAGTGTATAGGTAAACAGTAAGCTGTAAGTGTGCACTCTTGAAGTAGCTTTTCCATGTTTCTAATGGAGGTCTGCAAAAAATTATCAAAGAAGTATCACAAAGGTCTCATAACATACTGTAGTGTAGATATCCATTCTGAGTAGGTCAGGTTAAATCTGAAGTTCTTCTGTATAACAATACAGGGGTATCTTACAGAACAGCTCTACCATTTACCACGGTATAAAAGCCATATAAATAGAAAAGGACTGTAAAGTATATGTGAACTTTTTTCCTTTAGCTGCTTGCGAAGTTGTAACAGTGGTCTATCTTGATAACTAGTATTTCACAACAAATTTTAAGTTTTTTTGAATAATATCCTACTTCAGGATGAATTATAATGACAGATGGACTGACTTAAAAAAGAATTGAAGGTTCATCATAATCATCATTCTTTACAGTTCTACATTTTTCATTCAAATGTATCACAGTAATTTACAAATATTAATTCAGTGTTATAATCACCCACCCACGAAGCAGGTCAGCATCCCAGCTTTACTGAAGTTCAAAGCAGGCTGCCAAAAGGTTAAGAGCTGTGAGGAATTAAGGATTCTGTCAGTATGCAGCAGAAGGTTGGTGCTGGGTCTCTATTTTTTTCTATAACAGACCTTAAACTTCATTTTCAATCTGATTTCTCTTCCTGYGCTTAAAAGCCAGGGATGGGTAACCAAGAGTGCACAGTGGAGTTATGTTAACGACTGGTTCGCCATCATGCAGAAGTACTGAGAGACAGAAGTGTTTAACTGATATTACGTAAAGTAGCACAAGCGACACAGTCACCATCTTCAGCAGTAAGTGTCCTCCTCCGCAGGCTACAGGGCTCTGGGCATTGAGATAATAATGTCTGCACAAGGGAAGCTCTCAAGCTTCTCACACTTTGAAGAAACTTCTTCTGATGAAGGGCTGTGGCAGATCTCAGCTGCTCTTTCTCTCTCTACTTGGCGGTTGAACAGAGTATCTAATGTTCCTGCAAGGGTTTAAATATATTAAAGTTATGGTTCCTTGTTTTTCTGGTCATGCAAAAAATAGAACACAAATCTGTGTCCAGTAAGGACATGACTAATGGCAAGAATTTTAAGAATGGAGAAACACTCCTCTTGCAGCTCTATGTTAGCTACATCCCAGCTAGTAATTAGCAAACAACTAAGTATAGTTCATCAAATACACCTTATCACCAGCTCCTTCTGCTATACCTGACTTGACTGGAACGTGAGAGTCATGCCAGAGCTGTTACGGAGATTASCTGAATCTCACTCTGTGCATCTCAACATTACTTTGAGGAAATGCTGTGCTATGTTGTGCCGGATGGACTCTTGCATCTCATTTATCAAAAGCATTAGGAATAAATATCTATTCTCTTACTCTCTTGCTCAGGGGAAAAAAAAAGGCATATTGGAATGTCTTGTTTTGATGTTGTAAGATTATGTTGATTTTTAATATACATGTTGCTATGTTTTTATATTAAAAACATAAAAGATGAAGAWATGAGCCTTTCCTTTGGGAAAGAAGGCAAAATGATTTGCAATAGTTTGTGATTTCTAGAGAAGTCCATTTCATAGCCTTGAAGCAACACTTGAGAAATTCAGAAACTTGATAAAGAGCTACCAGGTTCTGTTCCTCATCTAACAGAGATTTGAACTATAAAACATTTAGCAAGTATGGCCTCACTTATAAGCCCAGGAAACGTCATTCCAGAGTAGTTGTGCTTCCTCATGAAAAAAGTCTGAAAGTGTTCAAACTAACAGTCATTTATTTCAAAGCTGCACAGTGGAGGTATTGATGGATGAGATCTCAGTAATGTATTACAGCAAATATGCAGGCATCTCTTCACTTGGGGCATGGTGCCACCGGGATGAGTRTAACTGGGATGGCTCTTTATAGCACTCATGGATTACTTAATTCCTTGAAAACTCCAGATGGTCACTGATCATACAGAGTTGCTTTTATTTCTGTGGGGAACGGAATTTGTTCTACAGAAGGTATCTATTGAAGGACACTCTACTTTTGGCAATCGCTTCAATTTTTTAAAAAATTATGTGTTTAATCACCAGTTCTCTTACTGTCAGGATTATTTTCAAAGACAGAAGAAACAAAAACCGTAACAATTGCATTGGTTTCATGGGCAAGCCAAGGCAGTTTGGGTGGCAGTTGGGTTGCCTCAGCTGCCAGGCTGGCCATACCTGCTCTAACAACACAGCTAGCACACCACATGGCAGCTAGCACATGCACACAATTCARGTTTTGATCATAAAGATCTTTATCTTTGAGTTTTTTAAAAAAGTATCCTGTCATTCAGCATTTTTAGAATACACTTTGTGGTAATTTCAGTCTACCATTTGCCAGGTAGCTACTCTCTCTTCTTAGGCCACAGAATCAAAATTTCTCAATGASTGTTACCCATTTAATGACCAGTCATGTAATCTATTTTCTAGGCCACTTCACATTCCTAATACCTGAAGTGTATTGGGAATTCAGACCTTTTTTGGAATGTTGCCTAGATCATTTAATTTCATTCATCATTTATGTAGGGTTTACACAATTTTTGTACACGCTATGCTGCAAACATTTTGCTGAATTAGTCTCAAAATTTTGTTTATGTGCTGAACCTACAACTTACCAAGTCCATACTCTGGAAGAAAATATAATCATGCATGCTAAATATCCCCTCTACAAAGTTATTGAGATTGTTGTATTATCTGTTTCCAGACACAGCGAAATATTCTGAGAGTCACTTCAGAACATATCAAAAGAGGCAATACAGTTTATTTCATTTTTTAACCTGTTAATTGTTATACTGCTGTAAACATCACATCTTACTTTATCAGAGTGCAAGTAGCATGTTCTTGCTTCAAGAAGCAAAATCAGAATATGTAAGAGAGTGTCAGAGTACCAGAACATCAGAGTGTTACCAGAAATATTTTCATTCAGAAATACATATTGATATTTTTCATAGAGTTTTGTGAGCAAATGAGCTTTATCTCTGAGACTGTAACAGCTAGATTACCAGTGGATATGGATGCATCTCCTATTACTTCCAATACTAGTTGGCAATCTGCCATTCATTTCCTTTTGCAATATCTCTTAACCTTATAGATGTTGTAAGTCAAATTCAAGTCTGATGAAAGTTGGAACAGCCTCTTTATTTCATTTTGAGCAGCTGAGATCACATCAAAGTGCAGTGTGAGTGTTTGTCTTTTGACCATTATCCTGTACGGTTTTGTAGGTTAGATAATTGTTATAAAGTATAGTGAAAACATGAGCTATTTGATTTATTTAAGGAATGGAAAATTTGGGCTTTCTACACAGTAGACTAAAAAGGACAGGTTTTCATTAGGTTAGCCATTACGATGATTAGACTAGCGGACTACAAGAAGTTTTGTGGTTTTGAAATATTGTTGGATAGTTTTGCTCCCRGTCTGTTGGATTCTGTTGCTTTTTTCCTTACCTGAAAAAAATAAAACATAAGGGACCCACGCTCCAAAGCAAAATACTAGGAGGTGCAAACTGCCTAGATCCATGAACTGTTGTCAGTCCAGCTCTCCCTCTTGAGAGGAATATCAAAATTTAGAAACCAGGAATGGAATGGAATAGTCACCAATGCACCAATGCCTTTTTAAAATTATTTCTTTTTAATAATAGACTATGCTTATGATGCATATCTCTAATTTCTGTATAAAGGCCCTGATAACATTAAGTGTAGAATTTCCTGTCACAGCTTTTACTGTGTTTTCTGTGGATAAATTGTTAGTCTTAACAACTTGTTAAGCTTAGCTTTCTGTTTTGCTACAAGAAACTGACTTGTTCAGGGCAGAGCTTAAGATAAAAAATATTCTCAAATCCCACTCCCTTCCAGATTTGCTTTTGGTTGTCCCAAGGTAATTTGCCTACTGAAAATGCATTCCTTAGATAGCTTACTCRGAGTATGCTGTCGTCTTATTGCTAATCCAACATTATGTGCCATGGCATCAAAGCCCCCCACAATTCACTCCTTGGAAGGCTCGGGAGCGAACATCCAATTAAACGAAGAAAAAATCTTCCATCTCCTGAGCGCGCACATCGCGGAGTACCTAATTTAGAACAGGCTAGAGTATAGGTTTGTATTATGAGGGGTTTTTTCTGCATGCAGAGCAGTCTTGGTAAAATGAGATACCTACATAAGCATACAAAATCTCTCGGTATAGCTCAGTTAATTGAAGCTAGGAGAATTATTCTTTGGCTCCCCTTGAGCCACATCTCGTGGCTTTTACGAGTGGGCATTCACTCCGACGACTATCGTTTCCCCAGTCTCCTTGGAGACTGCTTGTCCAGGTGTGCTCGCTGCAGCCCGGTGTCCACTGGCGCAAAAGCGCAGGCTTAGGAGTGCAACAAACAAGTCATTCTTACACTGGAGAGAAAAAATGAGTAATGTGAAGAAACTACTGAATGGATAAGGATTAGCATTTACTCTCTGTAACAGTCAGTCCAGGTTGTAGAAATAATGGTGTACCTGTCAATCACTGGCTTAGCTAAAACGTTGCATGCATCAACATCTGCCAGCAGTGTCATGTGGAACCTTTCAGAACATTATGTAAAGAATAGAAATCAGTGCTTAAGTGTCTTTATTTTTCCCTTGTTTGAGTGTTTCTCACATACAATAAATATGAAAATATGAACTGAAAGAAGGGACTGCAGTAAAGATGGAGGAGCAGAATATAAAAGACAGGCTAGAGAATACAGAGTCTCCACCACACAAAATGAATGATGGATTATGAATTTGTTAAAACTGTGTCATGTGGAGTTGAAATATGCTGAACTGCTTCTGTGCATAAGGTAGACACAGTCATTAAGTTAATGCCAGGATTGCATCACTGCAGCCTTTGGGAACAAAAAGGTATTTTTATGGAATATAAGGAATATAGGTGTTTTTTTCAGGCACCTAAGTGTAGCAGATGATCTGCAAACACTCTCCCTCAGCAGACAGGTAAACTGCCTTCTTAGCAGAATGAGCTCTTGTGCGCTGAAGTGTGTTTTGCTATACTGATGTGACACTCCTTCTCAGAGCCCCTACATCAACTCTCTAGTAAATAACTGCAGGACCTTTCCAGACTCTTGAAGGTTTTCACATGAGGTGAAGTAGCAATCTAAAAAGAATAGTCTTGGTCAGAATATTTTATTTAGAATTGGATAGGAAATTTTAAAGAAATGTTTCCATCAGGAACTGATTTTGCTGAAAGAGAACCAATTTGTGACAGAGGATTGATTTTAAATAAATTTCTCATTTATAGAGAAAAATGTCATCCTTTGCAAAGAAAATACTCAGTTTTGGTTTAAAAAATGATATACTGTTTAAAATTACAAATGAGTTACAGCAATAGGGCAAAAGCACAAGCTAGATCTTTCACATTAGTAAAACAAGCAACTTTTAATTGAAATAACTAAATCTGTTTTGTTTTGTTGCTGCTTGAGAAAAAAGCTTTTGTATATTTATTATTCTGATTTGGGAATCAGGAACAGTCAGAACAGCTGGAAAAAACATCTTCAAAGCTTTATCAGGGTAAGAAAATAGCTTTCTTCCAACTTCTTCCTATCATAACGTGTTCTGTTCTGGGGAYGGCTTGTTTTCTGGTTTTATGTTACCATTTCCACAGATGAGCGGAGAGACAGACTGTTGCTTTCCCTTTCCTTTCAGATTTAATACCAAGTATTAATTAAAATACAGTTAACCTTTAAAATGAATTCATGTGTTAGGAAAAGTTGCTCAATTCCAACATAAACTTCATTTTCCAGTTGTTTCCATTATTTTTGTCAACAGAAGATGTGATAATTTGACATATTGACAAATATTCTCARTGACAGCCGGTTTTCAAAATTAAACAGAAAAGTCCTTACAGCCACATTCGTTGGCTTTTCTTTCCAGTCCGGCCATGCCCCTCATTCGTTGCCCATGTGATGACCACTTGGGCCACTGGCAGTGGCAAAGTCTCTGTAAGGAATCAGGGTGGTGCTCACGGACATGAGGGAAGAGAGCTCCCACACCTCCTTCCAGCTTCCTGGGAGATAAAGGCAGGGGGAATAATATTTGCGCCTTTTAACAGTTTTATTTAAGTCTTGATTAGTTTTAGCTGCTCTGCTTTCTGTTCCTGGTTGCTCGGATGCTTGCTAATGTTTCTTTTCTTTTTACTCCCAATATTTGTGCCATCTTGTATTTCTTATTGTTCTCTTTCTGTTTTTCTTTTTTCTTTTGGTCTGGAAACAGAGTAGTTTCTCTTTCTTATGGGTTTTTCTAATTTAGGTCTCCTTTTCTTTCCATTCCTGTTAATTGTCCTCTGATATAAATGTGAGTAAGAGGATGCTTGGAGGTATCTTCTTCTTTAGTTACTTTTGGATCTCTTTCCTTGGTCTTTTGTCTAAATTCCCTTTGCCTGGCCTAAACTGCTTTACTTGCCAGCTCTACCTTCTCTTGTTTCTCTCTAGTCTCTGCATACCAGTTTCACTCTTTCTCTGTAGCTGTCCTTGTATTTGCACTCTTTTTTTCTTACACCCTTCCTTCCCCCCTTTAGTGTTGCAAAGTGCTTCTTTGCATAGGAGAAAAAGAGGCAACCTCGCCAAACAACTGTTCATCAGCAAWGCAGCAGCTTCAGCTCACTTCAGATGGGAGAATGAGTGAGCAGAGAAGGGTGAGGAAAAAGGTAATGAGTTAGGTGTCCTACAGGGACTGAAAAAAAAAACAAAAAAGGGAAAAAACAAAACCGGTCAAGGTGAGGTGAACAAAGAAAGAGAGAGAATATTTGAGGGGGGAAGGAGGAGGAGCGGCAAAATGCAGAATATAGGGAAAGAGCAAAGAGAAGGAGAAGAGGAAAAGAATGGCAGTTGGATGAATCCAATACAACARAAACTTCTGGGAGAAATTAAGGTAGAAAAAGAGGAAGGTAGGTGCTGTGGTGCAGATCTCACTCACTGCACAATTTTGTTCCTTCCTTCATTCACTTCTGTTTAGCACTCCCTCACTACAAGAGGGAGGACACCCACACACACTCAGATTTGGCATGTTGGCTTTTTTTTTGTCTGTTTGTTTGTTTTCCAGATACTGAACTTGCTCTCCATGAGTGGAGTTCCCTCCTGCAAGGTCGTTTGAATGTTTTCTCAGAATTGCTGAATGGTGTATTGATCTCATAATTATTCAGTGGCTGTAGTTACTTCTGAGGTTTTGTTGCTTTGTAACAATTTATTTAAAATGTTATGAAGTACATGATGAAAATACTGGAGTGTGTGATGAAACACTGAAGTAACAGAAAAGGCTGCAGTTTTATAGAGGTGCTTTTAAATTTGTTTTCTTCAACTATGACTTTTCTGGATCTTTCTTAAAACTAGATGCAGAACAGTTTTAGACTCAAGAGATGCATGCTTGTCTTCACTGAATGTCAAAGGGAGCTGGATGCCTTTGAAATTGTCCATATTTGTTTGGTGATAGAAATTAAAATCTRTTTATTCAGTGGCTTGCATGCTGTTTATTACATTAGGTTCTAAAAGGTACTTGGTCACAAAACGTTTCAGGGCTTGAACAAAAATAATACAAAGATTAGAGGAAATACAACATATTGCATAGTTCACARTATTATTGTTTTATATTCTTTATATTACAGTTCTGGTTCAGAGTCTCTAAGAAGACACTGAAAACTCAYTGTGCTAGATTCTGCACAAATGCTCAGGAAAAGGCATTCTTTGTCATGAGGAATTTATTATCCAAATAGGTGAGGTGAACAAGACAAGGAAATGGGCACACRTAAGGCTGAATTGCTTTTCCTAAAATCAATCAACAAGTCTGTGATAGAGGCAAAGGCATATAATCTGTGTCTGCCTGAATCTGTCTCATGTCCACCTACTGGACCAAATCTATTGTTCCTATGCAATACCTTAGTGTATTTTCTGACTGACTTGTTTTTTGCTCTCTGAATTGTGATCTTTATGCTCAGTCTGTAATATTCTTCCTCTTTGTCCTGCAAAACATTTATCCCATTTCTGGTTTCTTAAACCTCTGTTGTAGAACCTCCTACCCATATCATGAGCTTCYCTTGATGTTGCTCCTCCTAGTCTCTCTGTCGTTGTATCTGTAGCCAGTGCTTTGCAGCTTTGCTGTCCTGTGGCTGCTGCCATCAGCAGCACCAACATTGATTTCACAGTCAATGGCTGAGGAAAAAGAACTTTCTTATCCTAAAATTGAATCTTAAAACTGTGAACCTTAAAATCATTAGATGAGCTTTCTCCACTGGCAGTGGATGGAAAGGATAAAAAACATATTCTGTCATAGTAATGTAAAGGTTYGTTTCATTAATTTATATTTTTGTGGCTAACAACAGTAAAATAACTGGAGTAGTCTTACTAGAAATGCAAAAAACGTACAAGAAACTGGAAAAATGTACAGTTATTTTTTTAAATTAGCAAAAAGAACCCAAACCAAAATAGAAAGAACCTCCCATATGCCTCCCAAAAGAAAAAAAAAAAGTTCATTACCTTTTGGATGATAAGGTTTTAAATAGTTATGCATGCATCTACTGTAAAAGTTTCAAGAACCAGTTCTCTSTACTTCATATTAATTTATTTATATGGAGCAACTGGAAGTAAAAACTTGCTCAGTATGGGTGCAAGTACCATTCAATTTTTACTGATTGGCAAATGTCTGCATGCYGCATATACACAAAGTGTTTGGGCATGTAATGCAATGTTTTGTTTTGCTACTACCCAGTGTTCCCTCGTGGACAAGATGTCAGGTCTGTTTATGTATTTCTTTAGGTATTGCCCTGGTAGTCTAGTAGCTAGGGTGGAAAGAGGATGTACCCCTATGCTCTTGATAGAAAAGGAGGATTTCTACCATGTAAGTGAAAAGAYGCCCTGTGCTTTTGGAAATGAAGGTTGGGAGCCCTGTTCTCCAAGCCACATGCATACAGTTAGCTGCTGGCCATGTATGTATGTATGTATTCAGCCACTGACTTGTGTATACTGGAAATCTTTTTCTCCTAAAGAATTTCTTTGTTCTGTTTTTATTTCTATAAAATTACTAATGTTCCCAGAAACTCATAAGCATACACAAACCTGAACCACTTCACCTACTCTCAGAGATATGACAAGCTTATTTTCAAGTGTACAGTTCTCCTACAGCTGCTGTACAAAAGATCATATTTATAAAGCCGATCTCTTATCTGAAGGAGTAGCTTCATTATTCTACTTCATTGCCTGATAGCCCCGACTCGGAGAGCTGTGTGAATGGTAACCACAAAGCTGTTCCATTATTTAACTCTAAGCTGCTCTCCATGACTCTCTCTGGGTGGATTTCATCATTTTCCTCCATGTAGGATTTTTTTAGTTTGCTCATATTTGAAGAGAAAAATAAAGAGGTATAGAGAATAAAAAACTTGGCAAGGCCAGTTTTGCCAGGCTTGGAGCCCCTGCAAAGCCATTCATTTGGTGCCCTTGATTATGGTGAAGGTGAAAGTTGCCACTTTCTTTTTTTTTTCCTTAAAGATGCTTTGTTTTGAGGGAGAACAATGGTAAAAGTCAGCAGTGGCTTTCAGGTTTGAGCTGTGTGAACTGAAAGTTTGAGCGTTTAATTTTATGTGAAAATATTTGAAGTTCTTGTTTTTTATGGTTGAGCCAACTAAAATGTTTACAGGATTTTACAAGCAATAACTATTCTTTTTCAAACACRTTAATAACAGGCATTTCTGGATGGCTTGTAGGGAAAAGGCAATTTAAATCTAGCTATTTCTGAGATGAAAATAGTTCTTGAATCTAAGTTAACAGTAAAGTATTATACTGTGGAAAATATGATTTTAAGCAGCTATATATTTCCTTGCATTAAGGGCCTTCTGTGTTTGTATCCGGTCTATAGACATTCTGCTATTTTACAGTTTTTACAAATTAAGATAATTGCAAATTTAGATTTGTGAATGTGAATTCAGCATTTATCTTTGGCATTCACAAACTGAAACATTATAAATATTACTTCCCCTCATTCTGATATTTGTGTATAGAACAGAATTTATAAAAGGTTTGCATATATACATCTTTTGGATCTTCAAAATTAACTACGTTTTGCTTGAAGTTGTTGAATAAGATTCATGAACACTATAATCTGATTTAGGATACATGCCATTTAAGGCACCGTGATATTGGTTGTGGGTTCACCCCTGTATTTAGTAGGGGGAGAAGGGGTTGGTCTTTCCCACTAGCACCTGGCGCTTGCCCTTCCCAGGGGCCATCAGGTGCCTTTTTTGAGAAGTGGCTGATTTTCATACTAGGTTATTTTCCAGCAATTACTGTACATTTAATGCTTGTAATTCAGACCTTTTTTTTTCGTATCACACAAAAGCAAGGGTTAAAGACATCACTTTAACTYCTCGGCCCATGGCTCCATCATTTCTTAGTCCTGGCAAGCAGGCTCATGSAAGGCAGTAGCAGTCCTGTTTTTATCTCTAACAACAAACGTATGTATCTAACTTGATGCCTGTAGCCCAGTGGTAAGGCAGCAGGTGTCAACCTACATACTGAAAGTCAAAGCTCCTTCATCGGCCGGCTCCTATCTTACGGGAGCTAGCAGGCTGGCAAAAAATGGAAAGGACAGGGCTCGGGAGTGATRAGAGGGGGAAAGCCACAGCGCTTTCTGTGTCGTTAGAAGGGCCCCTTCAATCCCAGAAGACAAGCAGAGGAACAAGGAGCTCGCTAGCCCAGTGGCCACGGAGGTTTTCCGGGACGGAGCATCAGAGGACGGACTCGGAGAAGTTTAAACACGGCCCCAACGTGTTTGTCAAGCCTCTAGGTGTCGTTGAAATAATAATACGTAAGGATAGTATTGATTGTGGACTGTTTTTTCCATATACTTAATGCTGAAAACATCTGCYTTTGTTTCTCCCCTTCATCTGTGAGGTTTAAATTACAGTCTTGTCTGTGAGTAAGTATCTGGTGTGCTGGRGATCTCTCGGGATATAAACAGATTTCCTTTGCATGTGTGCTAAGTGAGCTGAGCTGAGGTGAAAACTGCCTTTTTAAAAGTTGTTTTACAGTCTTTGGAAAATGCTACTGAATCCTAAACAAGAGTTACAGACTTCAAAAGACTTTGTTTTTAACTTAGCAAAGATTCGTATACCATCTTTAAGCATACACGGTAGTCCTAGATCTTTTCRCCACTGTATATAACATTATGTGCTTAAAATCAAGTAAGTGCTTAGGTCTTTACAGGAATGGTCAGGGTGAGATGACAAGAGGGASACTTTAATCTGTCTGAACTGAGTACAAAACCATCTGAGAAGTCTTGCTATCAAGAGGAGACAATTTAAAAGTATACCTGCTCTATTTGAAAGTCATTTAATTTATAACTCAAAAAGATTTTTCCCAAACCCACAGACATATATAAAAGATTCTTTCAACTTGCTAGCCTTCACCATCTGTAACTCAATTTCCATTTTTTTTTTTTTTTGAAAAACTGCTGACATGAGTTTAAAGCTGGTACGTGCACGACTGGCTGCAGCCGRAGTAGGGAACTGAATGGTTGGGAATCGCTCCCGTTGCTAGTACCAGCTATGGACGAGATTTCTGCTGCCGTGTAGCCGAGCTTCAGTATCATGTGGAAAGGGGTGAGAACCCGTGTCTTTCCCCAGATTAAAGTGGCTTCTGGTATAAAAGCCTGTACAATGCTGCTTTTAAGCTTCAGATTGGCTTTAGGGCATATATTAAGGAAGTTGATAATAACTTGAGGGTTTTTTTTTGAAGGAATTCATTTCTTTGAGTTAGGAGAATACTCCTAATCTAGCATAGGTATGTTAGAGCAGGTTATGCGGAAAGGTGCTAAGCGGCTGCCAAAGGCAGTCACAGACCTTGTTAAAAGCTGTGAGTGTGCCAAGCGCTCTTTTAGACTCATCAGAAGAGTTTAGTGCTCCTGGGAGACTCTCCAGGAGCAGGGCTTAGTGGCAAGCTGTGTTTGGGTTTTTGGATTATAGCAAAAGTTTAATAAAAACTTTTAATGCTCAATTTAAAACACTCCTGGTCTGGGGATTAACATTTGGCAAATGTGTAATAAGTGTCACAAAGGACATGATCCAGCACATGGTTAAGTCAAGGGGGCAGTTTTATTGACTTCATTAGGTATTGGATGAAGCCCAGATTTATGAGTTAACATTGATTTGTGCTTGAGTGAGTAAAAGTTAAAACTTGGTAGCTACTTTAAACAAAAAATTACAGTCTTGGAAAAACCTGTTTATTTTTGGAATAACGTGAACAAAAGTATACTGCTGCCTTCTCTCCTGCTGTTCTGTCTTTACTCTGATACCTAAGACAGCTCTGATCATGGCTTTTATGCTTATTACTCAGGAACTAGAGCCCTTCACAAAAAGCCGATAGTGGTTCCTTCGCCTGTACTGCTCTTTTTGCCTTTTTTTTTTTTTTTTGCGTTGAGTGATTTTTAAGAACTAGAAACAAATTTTCATATAGCAAATCATTTCTCATGTGTCTTTTGAACTTTCTCAAATGAAAAGAAAGATTATCCACTATTGACTACCACTATCCACTAGCAAACATCTTGGTTGTCCTGTTAAACTGCTTTCTTCAGCTAGAGAACTTAATTAGAGCTGGAAAATGGTTTTCGCTCCAAGGATACACCTTTATCTCTTAACGACAGTATTCTAGCGTTCCATTGCACATTCTGAAATATTTCCATTTGTTTTCCTGCAAGAAGGCGTGGAATGAGAGGGCTATGCTTGAACTGTCCTCCATTTCCAAATATCATTTCTCTTCAAAAATTGGTGAATCACAGGAATCCCACAATCAGAAGAGCATTATACTTCTTCATTAGAGTTTGTCACTTGAAGGGAGGCACTTTTATTTTCTGGCTAATTGTTATATGTTTGAGTGAGTGATCTGAATTGTACTTTAAAATTAAATTTTTATTTGGTGCTAATGAATTATTTATTTATTTTAAAATGTAGTCATCTGCAATCAAAATTTTTTTTCCCTTCAGTTTCTATATTTGGAATCTGCTGATAGTTACTGGAAGCTGTTTGGGGATTGGAATACTCAGCACTATTGTATTGTGATCAATAATTAAATTTAGTGCTGACATGCATCTAGTTTATGCAGCAGCTTCTGACAATCCCATCTTGCAAAATTAATCCTTTCCAATTTATTTAATAGGAGACTTGAACAATAAAATAATTCAGATGAGTACCAATGCGGGATTATTTCTGGTCAATATTACTTTATTATAAATTGGGTCCACATACTCATTAGTAAATTAACTGTCAAACCTGAAAACAGCTTTTTTTTTGTTTGTTTTTTGTTTTTTGTTTAAAGGTAATTATTGGTACTGAAGACAAGAAGGCACTTAACCTTGCTGTGCAGTTGTCCTTACCACAGTGTTTTTATTCCAGGCTATAACTACCCATCAAAGCTGCAGAGGGAAAATAATTAGAGATATTAAATGGATGGAATATTAACTATTACAAAGCCGTGTTCACTGAAAGCTGTTGTTAGTACCTTTTGGATTCTCTGCTTATGAAGAGTTTCTTGCTTTGGAATCTGTCATTTTGGTCAAACATTAAAATATGGCTAAGTCTACAAAAAAATCCACCTAAAATCTCAGCAGAAAGAAATCAAAATGACCATTTTAAGCGAAAAAAAAAATCCATGATAGTAAAAGGGAAATGACATTTCTTAAGGAAAGTTTAAAAAAAATAAAAAGTTGGTATAATACTTGTTTTAATGTTTTGATTTTTTAAAATGAAAATACAGACTTTAAAGAATCATACTTAAAACACTGGCAGCTGTTTGCTCTCATTTCATTGCTAAATGAGTTGAGTAGCTTGCTCTATTTATTCCTACTTAAGATGTTTCGTAAGTATTCCTGGTAGAGAGTTTGAAAAAACCTCCATTCTAAGGATTTGCACTAAATGGAGTTCAGAATTTGTGAGTTCAAATTTTTGGTGTTGATGAATGACGATCATTTGAATTTTTATAAGTATTGCCCTAAACCCAGTTTTAATCTAAGGAGAGTCCAGAGCTAAATAGAACAGGTATTTTTTTGGAGCTTACTGCGTAGTGGTGCGAGCACGAGAGCCCGGGGCYGCGTCGCGGTTCCAGTTCCGCCCGGGAGCCTTGGGAGCGCGCGGACCTCTCTGCGCGATGTCTAAGGCTCCACCTGGCCCCACCCCATCAGTAGGAAACTAATTTTCTTTGAATTCCAGCTCTCTAAATTAAGCTTGATGATAGCCAGTCAGCAGGTGCTAAAGTTACCAGTGGGGTGGGTAGGCGAGCGGGCAGACAGACAGACAGACTCATTTTTCAACTAATGTTTTTTTTCAAACACCATCCCAAGACATAAACCCATTTCAATTCCCATGTACTTCGATGTGTGGCCATTCTGTACACTATAAAGTGAGCAGCGATAAAGATAAATTTGTTGGACTTAGAACATACAATTTTGATTGGAAAATACTGAGATTCAGCGTATTTCTTTCACACTGGAAGATACTCGTCAAAGTTTAGACAGGGCATGTAAGAAAAAAAAGCGTAAACTATTTCGGTAATATTTGGCAAGAGCCTAGGAAAGTCAAAATTGTATTTATATGCTGAGCTAGACATGTGATAAAACATCTGAGAAGTCACATTTATCAGATAAATTTTATAGTATATATGGTACATTATTTAGCAACCGCATAGTAGATGTAAAAGAAATTTAGCTAAATTAACCACAACTGATTGAAAAATATCCATCTGAGATTAAATTGGTAGTCCTTTATCCACAATAACATGCTGGAAAATACTATATGCTGTGTATTTTTCATTCTTAAATACTGTTTTCCACAGAGGCAGCATTCAGTTCTTAACTGGGCATGAGGAGCAAACCATTGAGAGAGAGGCGCGCAGGAGAGCGCGTCGCTGTGCTCCTGTTCTTGCTCTTTCCGTTGCTGTGCGCGCAGAAAGAAGCAAGCTGGTACACAGGCGGGTGACTGCGGAAGGGAAGGGCCAGAGGCTTTCGCGTGTGGTTCTGCCCTGGGTTTCGCCACGGGCCTGAGAAGCACGCAGCSCGCAGGGCCGGGTCGGGTCTCCTGCTCGTCAGGCCGCGCGGCGAGCAGGAGCCTTCCTGTTACCGGCGGCCCACAGAGTTCTGATAGGTGAAGACCGCATGGTTTGAGGTAAACCGGATCACCTCTCCCTTAAATGACAAGTAAGGCATTTTAGGTATATTGCGGAGGGGGGAAAGGCCGTCTGCTCGCATTCGCGTGTAGCAGTTCTGAGCGGTTCTTGCCATCCCTGAACTGTAGTCMTAACGTGACGTATTCAGGTAACGCGATCTGCCATTTCGCACAAACAGACTCTCTGGTGCTAAGTCACRTGTCCGCTGTGGCCGTCACGTTTGCTGGGTTGTGATTTGTGTAAGGCGATCGGTTTTCCTGTAACGCCCCTGAGCGCGTAACCGCGACGTGCCCCGGCTTGGTCAGCCTGTGCGCGGACCCTGTCAGCGCGGCCCGTGGGCACGGAGCGGTGTGCTSTAACTGCTTCTGGACTTCGTGCCACAGCACGGCCTGAAAGCAAACCAAGTCTACAGAACGCGTCTTCTCCATCTTTTGTGTAATGTCATGAAAATAAAAGAAAAWCTGCTATTAAAGCCATAAAGATGCCACTCTGTGAGTGTGAGAGGTCCCTTAGGAGGCCTTTTCAAGGGGTCAAAATGATGCACGTGAGAACTGAAGAGTTATTTTTGCTCCCAGTGAAATCGGTCAGTGCAGGAGAGGGCCCTGACTGGCGAACGGAAGCTTGCTTTGATTCAGCTAAATAATTTCCTAATAACAGCTGAATAAATGCCATTGTCAACCACAAGAAATACGTGGATTGTGTTAAAGGATTAAGCACAAGAAYAAGAATATAGTGAAACGAGACTGAATAGTTGTTTGGAATTAGGCTGTTACGAATATAATGTAAGTACCAAATATCATAAGCTGTCATGTTTCAACAGAATTTCTTCTAATTTTTTTTTWAAAAGTGTTTTATGTCAGTTAATATAGACTTACTGAATATCTGTTCTATACTTTCTCTTACCTGCAGGTTCTGTTGCAATCAATAAAATGAAAATATATCTTGACTCATTAGTTTATTATTTGCAGAGCATTACTGTGCAGACTATTATGAATTATTGGGGGAACTATTTATTATTTACAAGATGTTATGGAGAATACATTGATTGTAAAAGTATTTTCAAAAAGTTAAGAGTGAACACGTGAAACATCTTAATTAGAATTTGTTATTGTGCTTTGCATATATATTTTAGAAATTGCCTTTCATAATTATTAAAACAGAATATTTTGCTTTTGAACCAAAGTATTTGAGACTGAATGTTTCCTCACCTTAGCTGTGAAGCTAATTTAAAAATATTATTAGTGGTGAATGTGATTTTAGTGAGGAAATCAAGATGTGAATTTTTGAACATGTTTCTCCAAAGGTGCACTTCTCAAATTAATACTGTGAAAGTAATTTATTTCAGCCAAACATCCTTCCTCACATATTGTTAACAGGAGTCTGCACTCCAACTCATTTAACAGCTTTTTAATTCAGTAGTTATTCCATTTTAATAGAGCCATTTCTTCATCATTCTGCATTTAGTGATAAATGGTGCCTGAACATATGATAAATTAAACCACAAAGAATTGTGTTAAAGTAATCTAAAGGGTTTAACTTGAAAGGAAGAAGCACCTAGTTTGCTCAAAATAGCCATCCAAGAGTTCATATGGAGAAAAACGCTTCGTATTAAAGGTAAACTGTAAAATAAATTTGAAAGTAAAGTTTTAAAATACAACTGCTTTTGCAAGTTCCTCCTGGCAGCAGCAACCAAGCTGCGCAATGCAATGAAGCGTAATGATCTCATCAGACTGAAAAACCATCTTAAAAAGCTGAAAGCCAGTTTCTCTGCCACATCATTGTTAAATTTAATAACCTCATGATAYCTCTTGAAAATCTGATCTTAATAAAATCTCAGAACCCCCTCAACACCYAGTTAATTTGAAGATGCGCCTTGAAAAGACAGCAAAACCCACCCCCAAAAGTTATGTAAGGTGCTATGATAAGTAATTTTTAATCTCTGAAATTCAACTAGAAGTTTGTTTTTGTGTTTTTACACAAATAGACTGTAACTTTCTCTTACGCACGTACAAATGTTAGAGAAGTACAGTACTATGATACAGCTAATGTACTTGCAATAGCAAATGCTTGCTTTTTTATAGTTACTCACTTTGCAATCAGGCCCGCTGTGCTCAGATAAGCCTCCTTCCGTTTCTCGTACATGTCCCACGCGGCTCTGTCTTTTTTCTCTCGCTGTTTTACAGAAACACACACGAGCCACCAGTCTACAACCTCTTTGCTTTCTCCTGCCTTAATTAAGGACTCAAACATTTCTGTGGAAAATAACCAGAAAAGGGTGTAGGAACTAACATAGAAAATATATGCATATTTTGAAGTAGGTCATTCATTACCATATGCACAGCATATGTCAGCTTTCTGCTCTTGGCATTTTTGTAACTAAACCTTCTTAATTCTGAGCTCTGGTTGGTATAGTGAAGGTGAATTCGATGGTAATGGACAGCTTAGATAAATGATAATGAGGTATGAAACCCTTTTGAATAGGTTTGAATCTGTCTATAGTGAACTAAAGTAASCATTAAGTAGATCCATGCTGTGGCCTGTACAAAATGAGTCTGAGATCTTAGTCCAGTTTCTAATGAATGTATCTTTTTTAAAGACCTTCTTATTTAAGCAGGTTCTTGTTGGTAATATGAAATTGAGTGTGCAAAGAATCATTAAGCAGCAGATATCTTCCCAAGGGAAGAGAGCTAAGAGCTCAAAGTTATTGAAAGACTAGTCCTGTTTGTTAATTAMATTTAAAATTAAAAGTCTCTGAGAGAGATCCCTTAAAATTGTTCCAAGTATTTTTAATTATTTTCATAAACAAAGCAAACCATATGTCTCAAGTTTGATCTTTTGTGGTATGCTTAATTATTGTTTAATGCATGTTGTCTGGCTAGTGTATTTCTAGTGGATTAAAGCAAGATCTCTCTCCAAGTGACTGGCGTAGCAAAGTGAATTTTTAACCAAATTGACTTAGGAAGTGAAAACGTTCTGTGATCAGGTGGGCAAACTGCTAGGAGGTTGAAGAAAGCTCCTCAGTGGCCTCATGACAGCCTTTGCTGTTAAAGAAATCAGTGTGATAATAGACAAAGACAATTTTCTGTGCTTTGAAATGTTTAAGGAGTGCATTTTCCTCTTCAAGGCTTGGTGGGGTTTTTTTGTAGTTGGTAGTTAAAAATGTAGTCACTTGTGCGTGTTAGCATTGCCCCGTGCAAGCTGCAAGCTTGTCATTCACTGTGCGCAAACAGCGACTGCCGTGCTGTAAGAGCAATGAAATATGTCCAACTGTAAAAACTGAAGCTTCTAATATTAAGTTGGAGCGTATAAACTATAAAAGACTTAATGATCTGTACAAGCTGTATTTTGTAGGTGGTGCTGCGACATGGTTTCTAGCAGTAGTAAATTGCACCTGTGACTAAACTATTTTACTGGAGCCAGTAAGAAAGCTTTAATTTCTATTTGAGTGCCTACGTGAATGAATTTGGGCGCAGTGGTCCTTTATGGTCACTTTTGTTTTGACAGGATTGTAAAGTGGATGTGCGGTAGGTGCTTTTCAGGTATAGTCTTCCGGGATGAAATAGTGCTATTTTAAAGTGAGGCCATGAAGGGCGGCTGCTTGCTTGCTGGCCTGCCCTTTGCTCTGAAATGCAAACGCGCTCCTGAATTGTCAGCCCTTATTTACAAAACGCTCTCGGTGTGAACAGAGCCAGCGCTCCTGTTTTCAAACCCATCTCGTGGTAAGTTCAGGCGCTGTATAACGCTGTGGGAAAGCCGGTGAAGTGCCGTGTTAAAAGGGTGTTTGTATAATAACTGCTTCATTTCTAAAATGCTGTCCTGCAGCAAAAGGCATTCCCTGGCAGAGGTGAGAACTTTAAGACCAGCTGTACTGTGTTGTTCCAAGGTCTCTGTACCTCCATATCTTCCAGAAGTCGTAGGCTAGAAGAGGTGAGAAGAGGGTATTTATTTAGGTGAGGATATGCCACAAATATTAACAGGAAAGGCTGTGAGGKCCAAGTTTGACTTGGAGTTTGACTCCAGCAATTAATGTAGGAGGGCCCCTGACCACTTGCATCTCAGGGTGAGTGAACAAGCTGGCCAAAGAGAAAAGCAAGTCCTGCCACACAGTGGGCTTTTTTTAGGAGAAAAGAGGAAAAAGAAGCAGTTGCTTAAGTAGCTCAAWTTAATTGATGTTTTGTTGACAAGTGGCCTATCAGGGAATTTCAATTCTAACGCAATATTTTAGCTTAGAAAAATGTGCTAGAAGAAGAAGGGAGGAGTCCCCTTCAAAGTCTTTTGGAGGAGACAGTCACAGATACATTAAAAAAACCCAAACTATTTAAGCTTTGCTTAAAACTGAATGATAAAATGATTCTTCTTTGAAGGGGAGGGAGGAAACTCAGAGGAGGATCTGGTACTTGGCTTTCAAACATCTATAAATGTCTGTCAGGTGTTACGTGGTGGCAGGAACCCAAAAGCTRCTGTCCTGTGATTGTTGTTGTTGTTTTTTCCTCTGGTACTTTGTGAATAGATTTTGTCCATCCAAAAATCAGTATGATTGGCATGACCTTGACATTGTCCTGGTAGTTTTATGAGGGATACCTTGGTGACAAAGCTGAGTCCTATTCTCAACCTCAAAGCTGTTTTCCCCAAGCAGTATGAACATASGGGATTTTTGTTTTTTCCGTGTCAATCCCTGAGCTGTATCTGTTCTAAAAATGAAGAAGATCCCAGTCTCTGGCGCTCTCCATTCTGATACCTACCATCAGCAATTAAGTGAACATAAAATCTAATTTATGCTATGACTTGCATTACATGGTGCGTAGCGGTATTGGTGTCATACTCTTGTATTTGTGAAGTGAGTGCCAGGAATTCAGGCATTTGAGCTGATTTTAAAATACCTGTCTTTGTGTGTGTGGATGTTGGGGGTGTGTGTGTGTCCTGAAGGGAATTAAATACCTTAAAACTTTTCAAAAGTTAGGAAAGTTTCTGACAGATTGAGGGCAAAAACCCTTCCAATAGTTGCCACAGTGCTTTAAATGGACAGTTACCCCACAATATACTTTATTTCCTATTTGTCCAACATTTCCTTTTGTATACTGCTTATTAAGGTGCCTGGCCTTGGTAGGTTTTTCCACGAAGGGCAGCTGTGCAAGAAAACTCTACCTAAATTCTTCTAGTGTCCAATTCTCTCCCCAGCTTAAGTTCATAACCCCTTGTACTTCTGTTTAACACCAGCTCAGATAGCCTGCAGCATCTCTCCTTTCTGTTCCCTTCAGGGTTGTGTGTACCTTAATAGAGTTCCCTCTTAATCGCCTTCACTTTCCAACAGCCACAAAATTTCCCTTACCTTTATAAATAACCAAGGCTTCTACATCCCAGTCTTACTTTGGAAAGTTGCTCGGCCTCATTGTATGCTCAGCAGCTCCAAAYTATTCTTGCTGTGCGGAGGTGGCGACGCTCACCCATGCTCTCCCCCACTGGCTGCATTGCTTGTGCCTGTTGGAGGGCTTGCACTGCCGGACTTCTGCTGCTTACYCCGTTCCAGATTTGTTTTGCCTTTTCACCACTGTGAATCACTACAATATGAGTAGCAATGCATTTATGTTATAACATCTAGTGCATCTGATTTGATAATACTCTTTTGCATTCTGTGCAGGGGAGATTAATTTTGATCCGATGTTTTTCTCACCTTTTGCTTCATTATTTTATGATTTTTATTATGACTTTTGGAGCTAACTTTTATTCATTCAGACTTCTAGTTTGTCCTAAGACTTTCTGACCTGTATTGCTCTTCACTTTTGTATTGACTGACTCCCCCACTCCATTTTTGTGTCAGCAAAAACTGTCTCACCTTTGTTCACATTTCTTCTGCCAGGTCATCAGTACAAAAAGGACAAAAAACCCAGAACAAATTCTGATGCTCACGGCATCATTCCACTTATCAGCTTCCTGCATCCCCACAAGTAACCTTTGTATCAGATATCCAAGCCAGTTCTCTAGCCACCTTTAGTGCTATGTTTTCTGACCTTTATAGGGCAGGCTTTTCTGCAATTCTGTGTCTGAAGCGTTCCTTAATTCCGGTGTGTTTTGCCTGAAAGTTCTCTAGTCAACACTTTCTTTACTTTAACAAAAGAAGGAATTATATAATTTCCTATTCTTAGCATTTATTTCTAGAATAAAGTTGGAATTGTTTCCTTGCTCATTTCTCTGTATCTGTATCTTTTTATGAACTTGGTGTAATAGTCAGATATGACAACAAACTCCATCTGGTTTGGTCCTGTTCCTGCATGAATTGCTGCTAATCTTTGCTGTTCCATGTCACAGTATTAATATAAAACTCTTCTATCTACGCTAATATGCCTTAAAGGTACACTTTGGAGGTTGAAAGCACTTTGTTGTAATTTTAATGCCTAACAACACATCTAGATATATCTTTATTACACACTCATTCCCTAGAGTGTCTTAACTTTTTAATTATAATTATTATCCAACCTTACATTTATGTCCATTTGTAGCTTTTTGTCTTCACTTTCAGTATGAAGTTATTCACAGTGGCTGTTTTGAGACAGGGTAGTGTCTGGAGAACAGTACTACATTTTAACAGAGTCGTGCTGATCGCATTCTACAGCATTTTAATAGACAGGAATGCCAGGTACCAAATGCCTATGATTTGCAAGAAGGTTGTCTAAAAACCAATTATTGTAACATCTCTGGCTAGAAATAGATGGAGCCTGCTATACTTTTTAACTGTGCTGTTACAATAAAAAATAATATGTTATCATTGAGTTATCTATATTTGAATGGTAAGTCTTGGGGGCATGAAACAAATGGTGTGTGGGACCACAACTCTTCGTGTGAGGACCTTCTGTGTGTTTATGCTAGATTATGCTGCCAGTGTGTTTTGTACATRCTTCTTGACAAACGTAGATAAACGACGCTTTCCACTATATAAACAAAACTGATTATGCACTGTCTCAGTGGAATAACTCCTCAGATTCTTTCTCTTTTCTTTCAATAAATAAATAAGGATTTGACTTACTCTTCTCTCTGATACATAATCCAGTTTCATGAAATCTTTATATAGAATGTTTGTGATTTCTTCCAGATTTCTTGCGGACATTGCAAATAGGGATTTTTTACTATATTTGTGACATGAGCATGTTGTTTTTATTAGATTTTGTGCAGTTTTGATACCCTCTTCTGCTGTTCAGAAGTCATTTAAATAACCCTGTTAATTGATGCAAGATTATTTATGCAGCAGATCACTGACACAGCACAAAAAAAGTTATGTTGGACAAGTTTGCAAAAAAAATGAAAAGGCCAGTTCTCTACTTTCTAAATTATTTCCGACTTCAGAGGCCCATTGCTAAAATGACACACAATAGATGTCTTCTTTTAACAGCTTTCTTTCCTCATCAATTTTTCATAAGTAGGGTCCAGAGTATTAAAATTTGGACACAGAAACCCCACTAAAAAGGACTGCATTGAGATTCTCATAGAGGAGGCTTTCCTCTAAAATAATACATTGATATTCAAACTCTTCTTTGTTCATTTGACTAATGAGCCTTTTGTTACTTTCAGGTGCTAAAGACAGTGGCTCTTCAACTGCTTATTAAAAAGGTCTGACTGACTGACTTACACATTAATGATAGAGAGGAAAGCCTCCTTTAAAGAGATACGCCTGTGAAGAAGAGACTAGACATCAAATCCTGGTGTTAAAGCAGTTAAAAAAAAATACTGTGTGAGGTTCTCCGGTGTGGTGATGGCTACAGGCCTTTGAAAAAAAATAGTCTAAGATCTGTAAGACTGATTTTTTTTCTGTCACATTTTTTTCTGAAGATTTTCCAAAAGAAGACACAGGAGAGRGTTTGGTGGAAAATGCATCAATAGGCTCAAAGTAGTAAAGCATGCTATCAAGAACACTACAGCACTTTAACTACTGATAAATGAGGAAATATGGGGAAAGCCAATACCCCCTAAATAGTGTGAAGTGAAACAATAATGTCAGAAATGCTGCCAAACATTCTTTTTTCTTCTATATTTTTTCTATAAAGCATCTTCACTCAAATGACTAATTTTTTAATGTTTCTCAAAGCCCTTTAAGCCATTTGTAGGCAAAATGTGCTCCTTACTTAAAATATTTCAAGCTACTGAAGTGTATATTGTTACCTAGAAAACACATCTCTTTGGAGGCTTTTGGGGGTTCGTTCAAAAGGTGGGTTATTTGGGGTTTTGTTTCCTTAATGAAAATCTACCTTAATTTAGCCCTAAAAAATTAAGGACAACTCTACATCAATATACAGTGTTTTGGAGCTTTTTTACAAGATGTAAGTGGTTTTGACATATTTATTTCTTTATACTAATTTCAGACTGTATGAAAATAATTCTAGCAGCAATGTATATTCTACAAAGCAGATTACTGGTAATGTCGAAATTGTCTAACATTATATATATATCTTTATAGTTGCTTTGGAAGGGCATTCCAAATTTTCACCTATCTGAGAACTGTAACCTTCATTTCTGGAATGGGCTGACTTGCTACATTCTTTGAGGCTATTTTGAGAAAAGCTCTTTGCAAGAAACAGTGAAAAGTGGCTGAGTTTACTAATGCTACCACAGATGCTCTGGCAAATTGATTAACGCATGGTAGCGCAGCATGGACTTTGTATGGTCAACATCACTTAATCAGTCTGGGGCAGAACAAGGTSCTAGCTAAGACTTCCCTCGACCTAACAAGCCTGGAACAAGCTGTCTGATATTTTACCTCACGCTGTTTCTCACTCCTCGTTGAGCTGGTTTTGGATCATTTTTGCCTTTATTTCCCACAAGCAAGCTTCTGGGCTCTCTGGCAAAGTATTTCTTGCTGGGCATCTGCGCGCTCCAGGGAATCTGCGGTTTGTGGTGGTCTGTTAGAGTCTGTCTGTGAAACCCATCAACTTGGTCAAATCTTGGGTACAGTAATGTTGCCGAAGGGAGAAGCTGAGGATTTTGCTGTTTTATTAACATGTCGGCCTTTTCTCGCTGTCGCGCTGGGGAAGGGGAATCCTGCCCCTGCTCAAAGGCGCTGCCAATCTCCTTTCATTCAAGCCCACTACGTGCTCGCTCTTCGGAGAGCCCAGGATCAGTCGATTCYGTGACTTCTGCTTTTAATTTCAGGGATGTGTTTTTCCCACACACTTTCAACTGGAGCACCAATATAAACTGCTAAATACAACTCTGAAAACATGATACTTTGGCAGCTAAAATTAGCGGCCAGGTATTTTTTATAATCTGATGATATGAAGGGTACTGTCAAATTCTTTGTCTCTGAATTTGTTTTCTGGATCCAAAAGAATTGCTTTGGGTACCTGCATCTCAGCGCTTTCCTTAAGGAGAGCAATTGTATCACATGGCTCATGGAGTTCAGATTGATGGCATTAGAAGCTTTATGTTTAGTGTAAACATTTTCTTTGCTTTGTAAAACAAATATAAAATAAAAAGAGTAATATAAAATAAATATACAATATATTTGTTTTATAAATATAAAATAAAAAATATAAAATAAAAAGAGTAAAAACAGTATAAATAAATAGAAGCATAAATAAAAAGAGTAAAAACAGTACCTTGTACAATAGGTAGTGCTTCCAATTTGGAAGTCTTATGCAAAATTATTTATGATTTTAAAAACATTTGATGAAGCCTTCCAAATACTGTAATCAGCATATAGAAAATGGGAGCAAAGATGGACGAGTATAAGCATTAAAAAGGTGATAAAGGAAGACAGTCCACAGAGTATATGGCAGTGGATTCAGTAGTTTTTTCAGCTACTGTAGCCTGCAAAATTACGATGAAATGACTTTATCTTATTTTTTCTGGGATTTGATTTGAAATTACAGGACTGCGGTTTCACTGCTAATGATACTCTTGCAATCTTTCAAATGAGGTGCTAAGGGTAATCAGACTTATAATTTGATGGGAACCATTTGCACAGACATCTGTATGATTTAGAAATAAAAATTCAATTTGTGATAAATAAGCAGCGTGTTCTAGAATACACTCTGGAAATACCTACAAGCAATGTAAAACTACAGAAGGCACAGTAGCTTTTCAACAAGCAAAGCTAGAAACTTGGGCTAGCCCTGCAGGAACCTTTCCTTTATAATTCTGCATGTTCTGAGACGTAAGGTATCTTGCAGTATCTCCTGTAGCTCCGAGATGTAAAACAGGTTGATGTTGTCAAGCTATCGTAGGTGATATTGAAGGTACTGAAGGTACTATTAAAGCATGCTCAGTACTGGATGTTGTTAATGTGAGACCTGATCTTATGAGGTACAAAGTATGCTTTGCGATCCCGCACCTTTAGCGAGAATTACGGATGCCCAGCAGATGGTTGGCAACATTTCTAATTACCGTCTCACTGAGCATTTGTGTGGGGGGGTTCTTTATGGTCTTCCTTATTGCCACAGTACATTTCTTTATATATAATCTGTTGTAGCAAGGCAAGCTTTCATTCTTCCCTTAATTTCTTGTTTTTGCTAGTCCTGTAAAGAAAGAGCTCTGTGGCAGAGATTTGAACTATGCCGAATAAGTCCTCCAAACGTGTGTGCTTTCGGCTTCGGATTGGCATGCCATTTACCTGTTAGGCAATGATACAGGCCGAATCAAAGATTGCACTGTTAACTGCTCCAAGGCCGGGGGTAGCAAACGCGCTGGCACTTCAAAGTAATTGTCACACTCTYATTCTGTAGAGTGTTTTTTGAGGTGGATATTTTGTGCGTGTTTATGTGTAATTCAAGGCTTGAGCATGGCAGAGAGAGAGAAAAGCTTGCTTCAAAAGAGTTCTTTCAAGAACCCGAAAGAGCAAGGATTGTTATGCCTGTTTTATCTTTAAACATCAGAAAGACTTTAATTAAGATATCCCTGGGTTCGTGTGAGTTTGGTAGAGCTCACTCACCGGGTGGGTTTTCTAAGCTCTTGAAACTCATTTTTAATGATACTGCTTCCAGAGAAATGTCTGAAGAGAATCACTGAAAAATGTAATATATTGTATTATCATATCATATCATGTACTGTTAGTATTATAACTCATCATAACTGATTTACATTAAAAATAAATATAGGAACTCTAGTAGTCTGTCCAGAGGAATTGGAGACAAGAACATCTCAGTTTTAATTAAGACTTTGGTTCCTCTGTAACCTTGTTAAATTTCCTCAAATCTCTTTGTGCCAGATTTTTTAATCTTCTTACCTATGATGAGTAGAATAACTTTGTTTTAGAAGCAATCTTATTACCTTTAATGCTACCATTGTTATCAAATGTGAATAAGAGAATGAGAACCTTTGTGCCTCAGACTCCCGTCTGTAAAATGGGGATGATATTTCTCGCCTCACAGGATGTACAGAAGTAAGAATTTTTAAATATTTGAGAGGTGTCAGATATTAGGGTAATGAGGGCAATAAGAAAACTCATTAAGTTGTTAATAATTAATTAGCTAATAATTGTGAAGGTATGGATTAAAAAATGAAAGCACTGTACAATGAAATGCTTGTTATCACTGAGAATGTATGAAATGACTAAGAATGTAAGAATTACTAAGAATCTTATTTTGTATGAAGACCGAGCTGATAAAAAAAACAACTTTGTGCTAAAAATGGAGATTTTCTCTTAGGACAGAAAATAATGCAGTATATTAGCACAGTTTAGAAAAGCACAGCACAAAAATTAGACTCCACACTGTTAGAACTTATATTATACTTCTCCCCATACAGGAACATCTACTCATTTCAATTAGATTCCTGTAAGGTATTTATCCTGGTATGAAGTAGGTAGGGAACAGCAATTTTAGATCAAAATACTGCAGGTACTTTGAAGAATTTGCAGGACTTGTGAAATTATATTTAAATCAAGTTCTTTGAAATGACACCCATATAGGTAAATAGATACATTCATCTATTTATTTTTTAATAAACCCCTGTTAAGGTTTCTTGAAATACTAGATTACTGTGTCAATGATTTACTTACATGGATATTGTTAATGTTTTCTTCTTAACACAATCATATTAAATTTTAATGACACGGATTGTAATATCTAACTGGTATCTGGAAGCTTGTGGATCGCCCAAAGGTTTTATACAAATTTATATGTATAAAGCTCTCACTGATATACTTTGCCAGTAGATATTGTACCTTGAGTAGTCAGCTCTGCAAATCCCTTCTCACAAAAGATTAAAAACATCCTCCTATTACATCTAGAGACTTCTTTTTGTTATTCAAAGACATGAATATATTTAGAAAAATGTATATGATTTTAATGCCTTAAACCAGAAAGATACCTTGATTCCCATTAAAAATTGGAATATTTAATGTTTTTGCTTCTTCTATGGCACTTTTTTGATATTATGAAGAAGAACAAAAAAGATTTCTGAGAACATATAAAACAAAAAACTGTGTTTGAAGTATTATAATAAAACAACCTCCTTCTTTTAATGCTAAGTCCTTTTTTAATGAAGATCCTCTGGCAGCTCTTGAATGTATAACTAGTTTATATCATGGGATGAAGCTGTCTGTTCTGATGATTGACATGAGCCCACATTACAATGTGATTCTGAAAATTAGTCCATAGAGGTCCTTTTCAGGTACTACTCAGACTGAGAGCTGCCCTCCAACTACAGTAGAGCCTTTTTAACCCCACTCATTGGTATTCTAATCTGGAAGTGCTGTCCTGCTTTTTAAATAACTCAGGCATTCAGGCTAGTACCCCCCTTGACACATTACTTAGCCAAAGGATTCAAATGAGATTCAAGAAACATGCAGTACAGCACAAAGGGATTGGAATATGCACAATTAATAATCACACAGTTAATTCATTTTTAATGCAAGGAGGTTTTCTGAAATTTCACATTCAAATTTGTAACACAAAGTAGTTGCTGTCTATTCCCATTATGCTGCCAAATACTATAATGATAAAAATTTCCTTATTTTTCTGTGCATGTGTGTGCGCGTGTGCACACAGGTGCACTAAAAAATAAACCTGAATTCTGACTTTGTTCAGTATAAAGGTTATGACGCAAACTGCTAAAAGCTAGGGGATTCAAAGATAAAGATGACTTAAGTCAACCATGTGCAAAAAAAGCTGAGAGATCCCTGGCATAAGTCAGAAGTAGGTATRTTACTTGGCTTACAGTGGCAAATAGCCGAGCTGTGGCCGATTCGTATCCAAAGTAGGATCTGATCTTGATCCATTGTTTATGTTTTCTTTGTTCCTGCTGTTTGTTTTCTGTTTGGTCCTGCTGCTATTTTTGTGCAGCTGATTGGAACTGCTTTTCCAAGTGATACGTTTTTGTCACAAGGGAGAACTCCCTCCCCAAAATGGAGGAAATAGGATTTTAAGTACTACCAATCATGTAACTTAAAAATGAAAATTTGTATTTTGTTGAGAACTTAAGTTGTATCTTACGTATATTTTAGAGGCACCTAGTTTGCCTTCTTTAGTGTATTGTCTTGGGCAAATGAGCACTGAATAAAGAAACTTTTAAAGAATAATAGTAATTGTGAACGAAGGCTGCTGCTCGAGCCCTTCTGCAAAGCTCTCTGTAGACTAGAGCCGTTCGCGCAAGGCTCTACCGGATAAATACAGCGAGGGTACTTTATTGTCAGTAGGAAGCTGACCTTTACCAACTGTTACTGTGTTGAAGCGTGATTCCCTACCCCTTCCTTTTGTGTGGCCCCACTGCCCTCGGCCTAAGTTATTCAGGCCTTCTGTTGGTAAATTTTACCCCATGAAGAGTGCCTGAAAAAAATATACTTAACTCCTACTTAAACCCTATTTTAAAGACTTAAGCGGTGCATAAGCTTTATGTTCTCACTGCACGCACAGGGATCAACTTCATTCTCTATGATTGCATTCTGCCAGGGTCTGCCTGAAGGGACTTGGGTAAATGCTGCTTTTGCATGTGCCTATTTTTAAAAGGGAGTGCTTGAATTATTTCCTTCCAGCAACTAAATCACACTAATAATGAATGAGATACAAACCACTTCCCTTTCCTAAAACACAAAAAATATCTGGAGTGTTCAATATAATTATAGTTAGGGAGCATACTTGAAAGCCGCATGCTTGCATCAAATATCACAGCAACAAAGCCATAAAATCTTAAATAAATAGAATACAAAATTGAAACTTGCTTTTCTAAGTATTTTAAATATAAAACAGTGAGCTGGAGACAGGAAAAAGAATTGCCATTTTTGTGTTCAAGCAGCCTCAAATCTGCACAGACAAGGTTTTCTAGGTCTCAGGTAGCAGCTAGTAGAAAGAGTGGAGTTGGATAAGGAACATCTGAAAGGGAACTGGATAGGGGACTCTGTCTTCGGCTGGGGGCTAGGCAGTAATGACCCCGAGCAGTAATGACTCCTCCCAGAGTAACTTTGAGAGGTGGGAAAGAAGTTTGTAATTGCAGTTTCTGGATTGTGTGGAACGTTGGTATGTGCTTTCCTAAACCGAAAGCCAGCGCCCGTCCTGCACTACGCTCAAGAAATGGAAGTGTCAGTCCCAGCTGAAGGGAAAAGACTAGACCCTGTGCCAGTYGTGTGGTGCACAATATGGGTCTGCAGTTTTTCTTCTTTCAGCTCTGGTGGAGGGATGGAAACAGCACTGTTTTGTAAATTCATGTTTGYGTTTCAGTTGTTAACTGTGGCTGAACAATTCACTGACTCTGTTATTAGCCTGTAGAATAATTGCTTTGCATAGAACCAGTAGAGCTTCCTTAATTTACATTTTTAAACAAAATTTGCTTCAACTAAGTAGGATCGTTTATGAAATATGTACAAGAAGAAATTTTTGCAGCATTTTTGTTACATTTTAGGTTGTGTAAATCAGTATCACTTTCATATTTTTTTTCTAAATTTACAATGATAACGTTCCTAATGGGATTCAGTTGAATGGTTTTGGACAGGTACATGCTAACAGAGAAAGTTAACAGGTATTTTTAGAAGCATCACTATCGTTAGTCTTGTGTTTAGCGGTACTATCTAAGGATCATACAAAAATGGGATGTTTTGGGGCTAAATACACTTTGAACATAAGATAGGTTCTGCCTTGAAGTTTACGTTATTCACTAGCATTTCACTGTTAAAATGCTTCTGGCAGGGGAGAGGAGGGGAGCTTAATTAGAAAGGGATTCGCTAAATAGCAGAGCAAGAAAATAGGTGGTCTTAATGAAAAAGGGGTGAGGGGAACAGCGCGAAGGAGGAGAAAGGAAATAGGATTTGAGGTGTAAGCAGCCAAGGCCGCTGCAGAGCAGAGAAGTCAAGAATCTTAAAAAATCAGACAAAAACCCCTTAGGTGTTCTGACTGTCAAAATGTCCCTTACTATCCCCCATTCCCCTCACTGCTGTTTTCCTGTGTATTTTGTGTGTGCTTTGCCAGTGCATTAGTATGTAGTGCAAACTTGGTATCCTTGTAATATACTATTATGGCTTGCAAAAATCTTGTAAAGGGTTTTGTTTTGGTGCTACCTGTAAGTCGTGGGTAAAATTTCATTAAATGTGGGATTTATGGTTTTGATACCATACCTACTCTGGATATTTGCTGTGACACCGGAACAACAGTTGCGCTTTGTCGTTGTAATGAAATCAACCTTGTGGACTGCAAATCCCGATGCGAGGGCGAAGGCACGCTGTCCTAAACCCCGGGTTTATTGGGTGAGAAGGAGCTACCTCGCTGCCAGGGCAGATCACTCTGCTGCCTTCTGAAAGCGTAAAAGCCGTCGCGCGCGGAAGGCTGCCGTCGGCTGCCGAGCGGGCCGAGTTACCGC
>NW_028185306.1:851634-916634 GCF_003343005.1 Rhea americana
CGGGCCCCGCGTGCTCGGCTCGGCAGCGGCCCGGGGCTCCCGGCTGCGGGGCCGGGGCTGCTGCGCGCGTCCTCCGCGTGTCCTCCGTGCCGCGGGGTGATTCCCTGGGTCCGACTCGGTCGCCTGCTGCTGCTGAATCTGCTCTCAACGGGCAAAACCAAAAGCCAGTCCCTAACAGCAGCTGTCTGCGGTAGGCATTAAAATGCCGAACCTCTTTGTTTCGGCCCGAGAGGACTAAGGAGCASTGCAAATCAGCTTAACTAAAAGAGAGAGATCCATTTTCCACCTGTGACCCTGAACACCCTTCAGCTGGTCCTACCTGGGATGCTTTACGGCATGGGAGCAAGCTGGGGTGTGGATAAGCRCAGGCCGCGGGAGCGGCTCTAAGGAGCGTGGGTTTTCTCTCACTGAGTAACCTGAGAAAACCCATAAGCCTTGGCACAGCCGGATAACACACAGGCAGACTTGTGCGATTATRCTGTAAACTCTCTTTGTGGATTTAAGTTGTAATTGTATTATAAATGTAACAGCTTTTCTGGTGTATGAAATCAAGAAGGCAGATCAGGAGGCCATATGGTGTATAATGGAAATGAAATAGTTTTTATTTTGCTGATGCGGAAGGTAGAAGTAAAGGAATTGTTTTGGTTAAAATAGATAGGATAGAGTGGAAAGGCCAAGGACATCTACCTGTTTACTACACTGTTATTTCAGTTGCTGTTGAGGAGCACTATCCACRTGAAGCAGTTATTTCCTCACTATTCAGAAGCTGGTTTAGTAGGACATTTCAGACCTTGGCATCACACTAGCTCCTCTCTTTCCTTTAAACTGCTGAAGAGTGATACAGCTATTTCTAAAACACTGCCCCTCCATGAGACCCGTAAGTTTAGCCTGAAGGAAATACAGCCCCTGTGTTAGCACCTGCGTGCCAGTTTTTTCCTGGCCTTTTACCAGGTTTTGGCTATTGAACTTGTCAGCCCGATGCTTCTGCTCAGAATTTGTCCTCCTGATGTCATTTTGCACTGGCTGCAAGGGGCTTACTTGCTGTCGCTTGTTTGGCAATGAGGTCTTGAGCACATTTTGCCTGACAAGCATATGTATGATCAAAAAGGTCCCCTTCCTCCATGCTCATTTATGTTCACACTATAAATCTGCTTTCTGGCCTTAGAGCTGATCTCATCAGGAGTAAATCCAGACCATCACTTTCAGACAGTTATATTGAGAGTGTAACCCCGTGTGTGTATTAGCCTCTTTCTTTTGTGAAGCAAGGTTTAAACGCTACATCAACAGATTTAAATGGACAGTTATTGAAATCAGCAAGATAGTCTTATGTGAGACATCCATAAATTTTCTGCAGAATATGTTCCAAGTGTGAAGCAGTTTCCTGAGCCCCAGGTTTCTATAATGGGAAATATTTTTAGGGGGGAGAGCTACTACTTGTTCTTGTTTTCTGCTTTCTTTCTCTCTTCTTCCTCTTCCTCTTCTTCTTCTTCTTTTTTTTTTTTTTTTTTTTTTTTTTTTTTTTTTTTTTAATAGTCAAATAGCCAAGAAGCCACGGTAAGCTGGGTTGCTTTGAAGTAGGTAACTAAAAACTAAGAAGAGATTTTCACTTTGTACTGCTGGATGGTCAACAACCTCATCTCCCATTTAACTATTTAAACATTTTCTTATTAAGCAGTACAATTTAGCAGCATACAATTCCTTCTTTCATCAAAGTAGGCTTATAGCAGTTTCAAATGTATTTCTCYTTTTCATGATTGTAAAGTTGTTAGGGCTTTAATCCCTGAGTATTCACATCCCTCTTGCACTCCTGTGCCTTTGGTTAAGTAGAGACAGTAACTATGAGTCCCYCAGTGACTAAAATGCCAAACCACACACGACACCCTCTTTGCACTCCCTATTAAAATTTTACAGGTCAAAAATCCAAAACCCACTTAATAAAAATTGTTCTTCATCGTAAGTGACAAGAGAGAACAGGTCAATCTATGGAATAATGGTGCAGTAATTAGAACCTTTGTAGTTGATAAAGTGTGACTGTTAATCAATGTTTGGCTAATTAATCAATATTTTAATCATTAGACCTTTTAAATTTGTTTTAATGAGCATTTCCTCTAATTCCCTTGATCCTGTTGCTTCCAACACTTCTATTATCTCTATTAAATAGCAAAGTAAGTGTTCATACATCTAGAGTATGCTGTGGTTTTGTAGACTTTGTAGTTTATTGCTAAGATACATGGACATCACAGAACATGAACAACTTCAGATTCTTAAATAAAAAAGTATTAYGCGGTATGCCCTGCCCATGTCTGCCCAGAAAAGGTATGAAGTGTTTGAAAGAATGGGCCTAGGCAATTTAATGGTGTACTCTCCCCCAAAATTTTGGTATCTTACTATTCTGTTCTTAAGGAAAATTGGGAGATGGGACATATTCTATCAAATGACAGTTATTGATGCACTGGAAAACCCTCTTTCCATACACTGCCCAGGACTCTGAAGGGATTTAGAGACTTTGCAGACAGTGACTCTGCTTCATCAGTCAAAAATGATTCTTTCTAGGAATTTGTCCATCCTTTTCTTCTGTTGTTTGATGACTACAATTCTCTGATTTTTCATATACAATATATTTGATATACAGAAGTTGTTGCAATGACCATCTGAGTGTAGTAGCTGTCATTTTAACCTTGGATCTTTTAGTAAATCAAGGATTGTTATATCCCCCTCACACAGACTACTCATAGAGAGTTTTTATGCCTTCTTTGTCTTTTCAGAGATCAAAATATAACAGCACTTACTGCAGAAGATATAATGAAACTGCTGCTGATAGTCATGGATTTCAGGGGTCTGTGGCCAGGGCTGCTGGCCCAGTGGGCCGCAGCCGTGGCCGTTGGCTCTGTTGTACGTCCTCTCGCAAGCCCTGGCTGGGGGATGAGGCTGCATGGGCTGAGCTGGGGCTGTGTTGGAGCCCCATCATGCCCTCAGCATCCTCATCGCTGGCATGTGCTACGGCTTTCGTCCGGGGGCTTCAGCACTATTGGAGGAGGAGGTGTCCAAGGAGCACCTCTAGCACACAAGCTCTAGCGCTATATAAATCCTCCCTTTCCAGAGTGCTGCTGTCTTTTCAGTCCTCTTAGCTGGACCCCCTCCCTTCAATGCATCACTTCTGTTTAGATCTTCATTAACTTTTAAGTGGCTAAAGCCACAATTGTCAATATATCTTCTAGCAGTGATAGAGATTTTGCTAACTGGCTTGCTACAGCCACTTAGATTTCTTACTGTTCTCCTAAAGTCTAACTTTTATTCCTCTTTCTGCTGTTTGTTGATCTTTCCTTCATCCTTGACTAGGTGTCAGTGAGCGATTGGGAAATAACTTGTTCCAGACATTTGGAAATCCATGGTTACAGAATTCAAGCTGATCCTCTGTTTTAGCTTAATCCAGAGGTTCTCTAAATCAGAAAAAAAACTTTGCAGAAAAAAAGGAGATCCATTTGCTCTACAGAAGTTTAGTCTCCAACTAATTCTAAATGCTCTGGTACTTTAGTGTCTTTGTCTTCCACAGACCCRCAAGGATTTCAGAATCCCTCAAGAGTGTTATCTCACTGGACTGTTTTATTCCCTTAATCAAATTTGTTCAACTGATCTGAGTTTTTTTGTTGTACGTAATGTTTACTAGATGTCCAAGCAGGTCRAAAACTCTGTCTCAATAAGGGCTGAGATTATCATCTGTGATTTCTGTTTTTGCAGCTGAATTCTGGAAATGAAGACTTGCATGTCTAGCTCTAGCCTGATTCTAGTCTTTACTGTAGTAAACTCACAGCAAAATTTGGAGTGTGATTCTGTGCTTCTGGAATACTCAAGTAGAGGCTTGACATACGGATAAAATAAAAGCGTTTCTTTTGACAGTGATGCGATTTATAAAAGAAACATCAGCGGAGCAATTTGCATACTGCTTTCTAATTTGACCAAAATGTTTGAGCACTCAGTAGCCAGCTCCTTTGATTATAATGAGTGGAAAAACCACTAGAGTTTTACATCGGTGCTGTTTTTACAGGTTGATAATCTGGCTGCTGCCAGCAYGAGTGGAGGGGTAAATTCTTAAGCGAAACATCACAGCTTTGCTGAAGTTGGTGCAAAACTCCCCTTGACTTCATTGGGGCACCGATCTTATTCCTTGCAGGGTGGTACTGCCACCTCGCCGTTCATCAAGCAGATGTATTGAGGCAGCTTGGTTTGATGTAGGATTTAAAAAAAACAGTAACAACCCAACCATATCAATGGTGTAATCTCACCTAAACCTGGTATTACAGCACCTAAAGATGCTTGTACRTTTTCTATCACGGCAAAGTTTTCATGTGAACATGCCTGGTTAATGAGGAAGACTTAATCAAAAGAGCCACGCGTGGATTTCTTGAAGTTGCCATGGGGGTTTTGTGGGAAAAATATTAAAATTGTTTCTCTCCTGATGGGACCTGAAAAGATAACAGCAGAGGGCAGGCAACCTGCTGTTCAAACTCTCATACAGGGACACATGGGGAAGAAACTTGCTTTGGGATATTTTTATATGGACATTTTACAGTTTTCTTCTATTTTCAGACCTGTGTAGCATCACTACACCTGAGCCTATAACTTTCTCTCAGGGTAAATCTTATTCACTACATTTTCCTGTCAAATTCCTTCTCTTGCCTGATTCACTGAATCAGTGAAATCTGAATTGTAAAGAAAAGACAATCTCTTATGGAAAACACATGATGAACAAAGTTCTTACAAAGACTGGAATAAATTAAAATAATTTCTTWCCAAAAGGTTATTTTTATTAAAAATACTATTCTTCTGTAGTGCATTCATATAAGTTGTTAAGACACCATTAGTAAATTGTTATTTTTATGAGACTATTTCACTCAGGAAATTTCTTAATTCATTATATTTTATTATCAGCAGTAATGAACCAAAAACAATATCATTTATTTTTATTACTACTGTAGGTTGAATCACAATGATTTATACAGCCAGATTGAATTGGTGACTATAATTACTCTGTTATTGTCAACTATATATTTTTCTTAAATCAGACATTTTAACCACATGTGAAGTCCATAAATATGGATACTTCTAAGTGTAAAGGTCCCACTTAACAACATTGCCATTTTTAACTGCAGAGGTTTCATGTAGGTACACGTTAGATCCTATTCACCTGGCTGTGTATCTTACTGATTTACTGATTCAATAGTCTTTTTTGCTCCACTGTGGTCTGGAATGATTTCACTTCCCCTATTATTCACTATCATCTATAACCCAAATCAAGAAAACCTACCTGAGATTTTATTTTTATTTTCCTTTTATTTTMTTTCACTTTTTAATTAACCTTTCTCACTACTGAAATGAAAATATATGTGGAAAARATGSCCAAAGAATGTGTGAAAAAATAAGCTGTGACAAAGTATTGGATTTTGGGAAGCAATTGCTAAAGATAAGTCTGAAAAAAGCTATGGGGRACTCTAGAGAGCAGGAGAACTTAAAGTAATCATTAAATGGAAAAAAGTCACAAGTTATTTAAAAATATCCAAGCTTTAATAGCAACTTTCTAATAGTAATAATCTTATATTATGACTATTTTTGATTTTACTGTCTGTTGCAAGCTTCTTTTTGGCCACGTCCTCATAGATCCTTGTTCCACCAGACTTTAAAGAGAGCATATTATCATATAGGGTTCAAAATAGAGCATCCTTGAGCCAAGAATCCTCTAAAAAGAATTTGCCTTATTAATGAATGCCCTCAAGGCCTAAGATTCAGCTTAAGTGTGGGAAGAAACATTTTCCARTTTCTCCGGCCGCCCTGGGGTATGGAAATACGTCTCCTGCCAGTGCGAATAAAAAAAAACAAGCGTGCTGCTTAGAGAGAGACATACTTGTCTCTCTTCTCAAGAGACCCTCATGGTGTCCTGGGTTCTGCCCCCGATGGGGACTGTATCTTCTGGTGCCACAACTTTTCCAAGATTGGTAGTGTGCTTCCAAAAGATATTTTTGAAGGGAAAACCAAAAGGACTATCTACATTTTTTTTTCTGTACAATTGCAAGTCTCTTATACATATGATTAATTCATTTTAAAACAGCCTAATTCTCCTGAACCCTAGAACTGAGCAGTTTTTTCTTCAGGTAAATCCCAAGGCAATAATTTTCATAGCATGCAAAATATTTGGAGATTCCGTGGACGTTCCTCTCAAGACCAAAAATAACATTTCTGTCCTTTCCAGTAGTTTTTGGGGGAAGTCTTTTTCCTCTCACTGCTGCCTCAGTAAATACCTGGTCAAAGGCTGCCAGACCAGGCTCTGAAACGGCATGTTCTTTTAGAAACGTCGTGAGTCTCCCAGCCTTACGGTGAGTTGATGGCAGCTTCCTTGCCTTCTTACACCTCTTCCTTCGTGTCCGTGCGCCGCTCTCCGTGCCGTCATTCTTCAGCATAGGGACAGCGTTAAAAAGCCACGACGACAGTTTGAATGCCCTTAGGTGTTTCCAGAGATGAAGCAAAAGGGGACTTGGTGATTAATCAGTTGAACAGTCAGTATGTCCGTGCTGTCCAGCAACGAAAAAAATACCCCCAGTGGCACAGAGGTRCCTTTTTCTCCGTGCCGGCTTGCTGCATTGGTGTTGGTGAGGCGGAGGAGAGCTGCTGGCCGTACCCGCCGCAGAGCGCCAGGCCGGGGCCCTGGGCGAGCTCCACCTGCGAGAGTGCGACACGCAAGCGGGGAGGCGGCGCGGCGGGGAGGCGGCGGGGAGGCAGCGCGGCGGCGCGGCTCGGCGTGCCGAGCGCCGAGCGCAGGCGGCTGGCAGCGCTCAGCGCTGCTCGAGAGGCGCCGCCGGCCGCCCGGGACTGGAGCCGCGGGAGGCGTTGAGTGTGCTTTTGTGGGCGTTCGCTTTCCCTCTACAGAGCCTTTAAGAGCAATTCTAAAGACGGATAACAGAAGTCTTACAAAGTTCAAATGTAAATCTCTTCAGGATTATTATGTTCTCTAGAGGAGAGTAAACAAATAAACATAATAAGAACTGCAGTAATAATATTGCACTTATATGAAGCTTTTCTTGCATTTTATAGAGCTTTTCATCTCAGGATCTCAAAGGGCTTTATAGATGGTACTTATCTAACCCTCCTACCACCTTTGTGAAGGTAGCACTTAGGTATCATCCTTGTTTTCAGATAAGAAACGAGAAATGGAGGCACAAGAGATGTTATTTTCTTGTGTTCCTTAGCTAGTCTGTGGAAAAATAGGAACCTGGTCTCATCCTCTCTGATTTTATGTTCTGAAATAAGAGATCTTTGCAAATAAATGGTATTTAAAGTACGTCTTTTTCAATATCAAATAATCTGAAATTAATGGCAGTCTTGTCATCTTATATTTGTGTTTTCTTTGGCACCCCTTTTATGTATTTTATGAATGTTGAAAAATGGCTTCTTGTAATTACTCCTTTTTTTTYCCCCTGGAAATCAGTTGATTTATAACAGGCAGTCTTCAAGATTGTTGTTATTCCAGTTCACCTTTAACCATTTCATAATCTCATGAATTATTTATTAATTTGTGCCATTGCTCTTTCTGGAGAATGGCCATTTAATATTTTGATCTTATTCCTCTAAATTTTGGTGAAGAGATAAATACCAGTGGTAGGACAGCAGAGAGAGAATACTCTGAGAGAGTTTTATGTATGGAAACCATATGTTATTAACATTTCTGTTTTATAAAAGTAAACTGCAAATATTTTGTATTTGTCATTACTAAAAAACATAGAATTTACATGCATAATTTATTTCCAGGTCTTTTCATCTCAGAGCATCTAGTCCATATCCCATTTCACTGAATCCTGCCGATCTGCCTGGTTCCAATGGGAACGGGTGCGTTAGTGTCTTTCAGATTTTTTTTTTTAATATCCCGTGTGAATTGCGGTTGCCATTTTCTGAAACTCAAGGGACACTATTCTGTAGTCTTCAACCACTGGTCCTAAGTCAGGAAAACATGTGAATTCTTATTTATGTTGCTTCAGACAGCACTTTAGGAAGTTAAGAGTTATTCCTTTGTTTTAAGATGATTTTATAGGATAAATGTTCCTTGAGGGGGAGATAGTGAATAAGCGTTGTCTGCTAGAATTGATGTTAACCAGTCATTTTAGCTGATGCAATATTCAGGCATCTCAATTATTACTCATTCGATTGTCAGTTACTTACAACAAGTAGGTTACACATAAGAAAGAAATGCTGTTCTTGCCTCTTTTGTATTGTTAGRAAAATATTAGTAAGTCTTCTTAAAGGAGAGATGTAAAAGTCMGTTTATCTAAAAGGTTTTGCACTAAATGCAAAATCATTAATATAATCATTAATATAATGCTTTAAATTGTAATCCTTGAATTATTTACTGGAGTTTTTCATGTCCTTTATTCTGGTTCTTTGCTACCTTTGAAAGACACTCAGGAAGGTCTCAAGTGGCTGAGAGGCATGCTTGCAGTGTACTGAAGAATATTACGCTTTTCAACAGAACTAGTTAGGAAATAAAACGTACTCAAACATCTCCCAAAAGAGGGTATTTTCTCACATGCATCCTTGAAGTCATGACATGGAAGAGAGATCTGAAATCTGCAAACAGATTTCAAGTGAAATTCCTATGAAGGTCTTTAGATTTGGAGCTACAAAGATGCAGATATTAAGCTAAAACCACTGAAACTTTATTAGAGGATTTAAGAGCAAGTTTCCTTTGAAATGGTCAGTCACTAARTAGAACTGAAAGCAAGCACTCAATTTAGGGACAAAAAAGAAATATATTGAATATTTATAAGTAGTAYTTTGCTTGTTTCTAATGTGTGTACTTGTATATACGTAGCAACTTGAATTCATGGGCTATTTCAGTGCATTAGCAATCACTTACACTTTGGGCTCACAGAAGGTAGGCAGCTGTTGCTATCAAAGATGTGACACGGATATGTCAGCCCAGCCTGGGCTCAGTTTCAAATGAACTAGCTCAGGTCCTGCTGTTAGGGCTGGCAGCACAGAGCTTCCCGTGTGCCGCGGAGCCTGAACCTTTACCCAGCTTCTCAGGTAGGTTTTGTAATACGGACACTAAGCCAGCAAGTTGAAATCTTYCTCAAGTATTTCTTTAGGAAGAGTGTAGACATATTTTCAGTCACAGAAAGCTTTAAACTGTGGCAATACAAGCCATATGGGATTCTTAACTTTGATGAAATCTGATGGATCGTTTCACACATGGTCATGCTGAGTTTAATGCTAAAAGAAAAGATTCGAACAATCTCTTTAATATAATTATTTCTAAATAACAGTTTGTAAAAAGCATGACAGACTGGTTAACCATGCTTTCTATGACATAAGATTTTGAAATATTAACATTTTCATTTTTGTGATTTTTGCATTTAATTGCAAATAGGCACTCCTGAGCACTTCTAACATGTTGAAGTAAATGGTGATACATCAACAGGGAATCTGGGGGCTCTTTTCTCAAAATCATTGCCGGGTACTGATGTAACCTGAAGAAAATGTAAGGTTGTAGACTGTACCATTCAGCTGTCTAGTGTTTGAAAATTCTCTTACCAGGTGTTTTCACCAATGTGAAATTTGGCCTTACTCTAGCTTTTACAGAAGTGTTAGAGAAAGCCCAAGAGCTCTTTGTCAAAGATAGTTTGTGGAAGAAGCAAGTAAGTTATTTGTAGAAAGGCAAAATATTGTTATGAATCAACAGTTAGCCAGAAGATTTTTGTCCTGGTGAAAATGGCTAGTAGGTGCCTTAGATTTCTCTATTAAATCTAATACTATTTATTGACAAAATGGAAAAATAAGTAGAGGGAATGAGGAAAATAAAGACATATACAGTAAATAGTAAAGTCAGATTTTGTTATAGGATACAAAATTATTTAGTTCAGTTAGGTCCAGAAATGTGATTATGAAAAATTTCATCAGAGAGAAAAAACAAAAATCAGAACAATAGACACTGGCAGATCAGATAGAATATATTGCTCAGAAGCACAACAAATACTCTCTGGAGAAGACAAATGAAAGAATTACTCTAACACATTATAATTAATGGGATCAACTCAGGAATTGACATGTGTTTGGTGGGGACTTCTCAGTGTGCCGTTGCAGTCAAAAAGCAAACCTTGTGTTGGGAAACATGTGGTATGCAGTGTGGAATAATATATAAAAAAAGTTTAAAATCCATCATAAAACATACCATTTGGTTTATTAGGACTACTATGTTCAGACCTGGTCATTTGATATTGGTATGAGTAATGAAAAAATAGAGGGTCTATAGAGTTGGACAGTAGTTTGAAGACGCCCTCATATGGGAAGAGGAAAAACATTGATTGTTGGCTGAACACAGAACAGGAGTTGGAAAAGACAAGGAAAAGGTATGCACAACAAAAAAATAATAAAAGGCCTTGCCTTTTAAGTATGTGCCCTTAGTTTCGTTAGGAGCATCTTCTGTYTTAATAGGAAGGGAGTAGTCAATTAAAATGAAAGATGGAAAATATAAAATAGAAGCAAAAGTTTGCATGAAGTATAATGGAACGTTATATTGCCACTGCTAAGAAAGGAATAGGTATTTACGTATACAACACCAAGTTCATAATAGAAAGGAAGCTGCTGGGAACAAAAACTTCAGGGCTTAAAACACAGAATTTACAGGTTTGGTTTTGGAGGTGTTTTCCTGGGAAGTCAGATTTATGCACTTACCTCTCTCGGCATATCTGGGAAGTGGTGTAGTGGATGAAAATGTGCCACAATCCTGCTTCAGGAAGAAATTCTTGTGCACCTCTGTCTACAGCTAGTTTTCTTTATTATGGAGTGCAGTAGAAAGTTTTCAGTATTATAGAATGTGATTTTTTAATACTTTTTCTCCCATACTTGCCATTCTGTCACTACTCTGGACTTAAAATGAACTAATGGACAGGACCCCTTATTTTCCTCAATTCATTGGCTATAAAAGTGCTACAGGATTGCTTTGTTGTTGTGAAATCTATCACAGGCTCACAAAGAGAAGAAAAACAAGAAAATATTACCCTGCCAACTGAGTAAAAAAAAATCATTTTAAATCAGAAACAGTGGTTGATGTGCATTTATGCCAGTGCTTGATGTCGTCARTATAAGTGCTTTCCTTCTGGATAACTGCATCCCCACTATACACCTAAATCACTATTTTGCTCATAGGATAGAAAAGAAAAGATTAACAGCCTGTGTGGTGCGGAGTGTCAAGCAGACTGGCTTTGGAACAAAGCAGGGTGCTATGCTCCAGTTTATCCATTGCTCGGGTGGGGGTTTCAGGCGTGAGTACTGGGGCTGCGATGTAGTTCAGAATGTGATGCGCAGAGCAGGAGAAAGGAAGAAGGGGAACAAAAAGTGGAAAAAGGGACAATCAGATAAGATACGATAAGAAAAAGAAAGGTGTTAGGTTGTGGCCTTCCCAACCTTCCTGGTCMTCCTAGTAGCTCAGTAGAGCTCATCGTACCAGTGAACTGTGGAAGTCGTACAGAGCGGGAGCAGGATCTCCGGGCTGGCCGGGGCGGCCCCTCTCCCACCCACCACAGCAGCCACCTTGTGCAGCCACGTCCTGAGCTGCCAGGCAGGCACAGCTTGGGAGCCAGGGGAGACCGCGGGACTTGTCCTGATGGGGGGGAAACTGGCTGAGGTGTTGGATTGCTTTGAGACTACTGTAGCTAAGTTGTCTATAAATGCAAACACAAACACAGTTCAGGAACAAAGTAGGATAGTACAAGCAGAAATTTACCCCAAATCCTCTTTTTCCAGTAAGTCCTGTACCTGATTTTGTGTATGTTGCCCAGGAGGATTATAGCAGGATTTATTTTAAAATACCGTTTCCTTTTTGAGAGTYCAGCTTATCTGAGGTCTGTTTGCACGTGGAATTAGGGCAATTGACAAATTAATTTCTTTGACTCTTTTTCTCAATAATTTCCTCTAAAACCATCTATCTACCTGTTTGTTTAGATCCTTACAAAAAGCAAACAGAGAAATCCTGTATTTTCTGATCAGTCTCTATTATTGTAAAAGTTGAGAAAARGGAAAAGCTTACTATTTTTATTTCTATTTTTAAGCTGTTTGGAGTTGTTGGTTAGTGTGAGGATGAGAAATATCCTCTAGGATATCCTAGTTAGATAYACATATTCACAAAGTGGATATTGGGCCACATCCCCAGCATGAAGTCGAAGAGCTCTGTTAATGCAGACTAGGTAAGGATTTGGCACAGACACGTATATACGAGTAGACAAGTGCCACAGCTCACCGGGTGTTATTACAAAAAGTCTGTCTCTTGCTGGCATTGACTTTCAAAAACAAGCTGTGCTTAGCACCTCTGAGTTTATAAAGATCGCACAGCAACCTACATGCTATCAAAGCTTCAGGAACAAATAAATAAGCAGCTTATCTCTCAAGGTCTTTCCCCTGATTTTGTTATAAGTGACAATAGAACCAAAGTTACAAAAGCAGCATACGATCTTCAACCTAAATGTGTGTTGTGTATTTTTCCGTGTTGTCTGAATCTGCTGTTGGATAATTTTCTCTAAAAATTTTAATATTAGTTATTATAGATCTGTCAGAGCTTTGAAATTAATTCTCACTTCTGTTCTAAAAAAAGGCATGCAATATTTTTTCACACATCTGCTTCAGAAGAAATGAACCTCCATTGGCACACACATGTTTTTTAAAAAGAGATGTCAGTTTTGGGGAACTTTCTTTCTTCATGCTGTAGTCTTTCCAGAGCTATCCATATCTACACAGAGAAAATTCAGGGAAGCTCCACTGTATTTTAACCTTTGAAGCAGATACCCCATATGAGCAGAAAGCAAATAATTCCACTCGTCCCTTGAGAAACATAATGAAAACCTTAACGCAAGGATTTGCCCACTATCTGAGGTAGGTGTGTCAAGTTTCAAATAGSAAAGATGACAACTAAATAAGATCTCTTAACTACTTTTCTACTGTCATTCTTCATCAACTGTTAAACAATAACCATCACACTCCTGCTCTAATTCTCCCACTCTGGTAAAATCCATCTGTAAAACTGATGGGGATGACTGAGCAGAAACAACAGGCAGCCAGGCCTTTTCAGCAGGAGGGAATCATTATAAATATGAGTCACACAAAGTAATATAAACAAAAAGACTACCTTGCCCTGGGATTTAATACAGCCTCCACTACTTAATAGCAGAGTCCTGTCTTTCTTTGTGAACTGTGGAGTAGGTTGTCTCCCTGCCTCCTGCTTTGCAATCCCAGACACTCCTAATGTAAAATGAGCAAAGGTACGGACCTAGAAAGGATTGTGTTGCAAAGACTGATGGAAAACATTTTTGGCTGGGTTAGTTGATGTGTGTATTGTGCCCAAATATGTGGGAGAAAATTCATGGGTTGTATGTACCTTATTAGTAATGTGTTTAGGCCATAATTAAGCATGAACCACCATACCTTTTGATTTTTCTTTCTATTTTCTGCCAGCCTGTATTTTGTTTACCCTTCCGTAATACATGAATATTTGGTAGCTCTCCCTGGTGGCTGGGGCTTGCAATGGTTTCAGGGGCTGCTCCCATTACAGCAGCATCTGGTGGGAGGTCTAGTAGGGATCCCTGCCATCTGTCTGTTGCCTACTTCTTAGCTCAGCACATAATCAAACGGTGCACAGCCGCAYGCTGACTGTGTGCCACATCCTTCCTCCTATCATGTCATTACTCATTTGTGTCTGGAATTGCTGCCACTGGCTTCTACAAATGAACGCAAGAGCCCTAGGTGAGTTAAAATAAATAAAGCCTTTTGCTGATCCGCTAATGGACTATCACTTGCCAGCTGAGGAGGGGAAGGAATCAGTCATTTCCTTGGCCAGAGAAGAGAGGCTATAGTTACTCACCTGAAGTAGGCTGCTTATTGTCCTATCCCTGGGCTGAGTCACATCCTACATGTGTTCACCAGATGATGGATTCCCATAGTTAGTATTCTGCAGACTACGAGAATATGAGGAGAATGAAGAACTCGGTCTGTATCTACTTCTAGCCCTCAAATATGCTTTCATGTTAATGGAAATACTTCATTATCACACAGTTATACCTAAAAATTTGAAACACAGTAGTCCGATAATAATAATGTGTTAGTAATCTTATTGCCAAGTGTTATATTTATTCCATATGAGTACCCCAGAGAGAATGAAATCATTCCTAAATGATAATGGCTATATCTCTGATAGTTTGGGCTGCCTGACCAAAATACGGAGAGTTAACAAGCAATTTCTCCCTTCTGCTATCAATCACTCCAGACCTGATCAATCTGTAGATTTTTGACATATTTTGCAATGTTAAAACATACTTTATGATGCCACAGCATGTTAAGCTTATCTCAGATAACCAATTTTTTAAAAAAGTAACAGTATGAACAAGCTTTAGGATGAAGCGTCTGTATAACCTGAGGGGGGTTGACACTGAGGATCACACTGTTCAATGTCTTCACCGGTGACCTGGATGAAAAGATAAAACGCAGCCCCAGCAGAGGACATGAAGAGAAGGGTGGGAGTTGATATCCCACACAGTAGAGTTCAGAGCTTCCATTCAATTAAACTGAGGAATGGCAAGACAGGGTTAACAGATATCTCAGGAAGTTCGACAAGGAATAAKGCGAAGTTCTGTACCTGGAGTGAAATAACCCCATGTGTCAGTACAGACTGGAAACCAACTGGATGCATAATGGCCCTGGGAGTATGGTGGATGCTAGCAGTGTGCGCTAATTGTAAATAATGCAAACTGTATACTGGAGTACATTAGGAGGAGAAGTGTGGCCAGCTGATTGGGTGAAATTATTATCCCTCTCTACTTGGCACAGGTCAAGTTTCAGCTAGAATATTGTTACTAGTTTTTTGCTCCCCTTGGACAAGAAGTCTATTGAGAAAGCAGAGATGATCTGGTGGAGGACTCCCAGGAAGGCAGGGGCCTGTTGCATAAAGSCCATGAGAGTGGACTTGTTTTGGCTGGCAAAGAGGAGGCTAAGAAGGGAATCTAGCAGCGTCCTACAGCTGGGGAGTGACAAAGAGAGCAGAGCCAAGCTCTTCTTGGTAATGGCAGATAGTAGAAGAAGGGACACATAGGAGAAACTTTTTCACTAGGAGGGCAGCATAGTACTGGCTTGGGTATCCAGAAAGGCTGTGGAATGTCCATTTGTGGAGGTTTTCAAAACTAGGCTCATTCCAGTGTTGGGATAGCTCTGTTTGGACTGGATTGCCAGAGGTCCTCCCATATGACTTGGTGGCTTCAGACATTCAAGAGTCTCACATGATAGCATTAAGGAAAAGAAAGCACTTTTGTCTTAAGAAAGCTAAGGGAGAAGCCTGTGTCCAAACTTACAGCATTGTCTGAAAAATATCCAATCTATAGAGAAAATGCATTACCATTTTTGACTTGTGCATACTAGGTATTTCTTTTCTTTCCCTGGAATGCTGTAGCTCACATCAGTGTCAGCATCATTATAGTGACTCTGTTTCCTTTTAGAAGTCTGCTCTCCGACTTCATCATTCTTGATGAAGAAAAAATTCATATATGTTAACACTTTACTACTTGAATGTGTAGCTAAATCATTGGAAGATTTCACACTGTTATGAAGAATGCCAGAAAATTGTTAAAAATCATGGAAAATTTCTCATTGAAGCAAATAAAACTCATTAAGAAATTAAAAGAACTCAACCCCCTGAAAGTTCTTCAGTTTTTCCACAGCTAGATCTCAAAGATTGGAACTCTTAACATCTCCAGCTGCAGACCTTTTGCTTTTGAAAGTTCTTGTGAGTGCAATTTTAAAGCTGTCTGATGTTTTCTTTTGCTGTGCCAACTGCTGAAAAGCAGTCTAGTCTCGTAAACATGCCAGTACAAGTGGAAGAGTGCTATCGTGTTAGTCTCATGGGATCTCACAGTAAAAGAGATGGAAAACTCGTCGTCAGGATTCAGCAATCAGAAAATGTGCAACCACATGGAATTTTATAGCTCTGAGTACTTGCAGCGATTTTACTGTATCCTTAACTTTTGATGCAGAGATATTAAATCCACCTTGTGCAGGTGTGACAATACTTCACTTTCCTGGAAGGTAATAAATATCTTGTTAATCAGTGGTCAGTCTCTTTGTGATATGGCAGAGCTACACTGTTATGACAAATGGCTTTAAACAAGTTCAGCACTATAATTACGGAAAAGGTTACATTGTTCTACAATTATCCTTTTAATCAATCTTGCAGGATAATCATCCTGCCGAAAAATCTGTTTCTCAATACCAATTTCATTATCTAGGTGATTCTCATCACTAATCATTAGAGTGTGATTCACTATATTCTTAACAACTCCTGTTTTAACTTTAAATGGGTGATTAGACTCAATATACAGGATATTACCTGCACTATCGTCTTTATAATACATTCTCCTTCCCAAATGTCAGGCCATCTTTCCACTAATAAATGTAAAAAAGCATTTCTTATTAAAAACCTTTTCCATAGTAAATCATATTCAAATTAACATTACTAATGAAAGAGAACGAGGGAGAACAAGTCTTTCCTTGATGTCCATCCTTCCAAACATTGCATGGAAAAGCACAGAGGAAAAAGGGGGAACTTGCTGACTGCCTTGTAGGATTGACATACCTGAAGTAAGAAATATGAAGGCAATAGTTACTCTTGGCTTTTGAATTTGCACAGGTTCCTTAGACCTTCCGTCATAGAAACAAGGATTTGTATAGAAATAGGACTGCACTTTATTCTGATGTGAGAGTTGGCAAAATGGTAAGAGTTCCCCCTCTGGGACTTGAGCCTTCTGGGGACAACTGTTGCACAAGTTATTTACTTTTGTTGGAGTCGTTTGGCCTCTTCAGCTTCCTTTTGCCCACCTGTAAAATGTCAACGGTATTTAGCTGCCTCTTGGTTTATAAGAACTTCAATAACTGCATAACATAATGACAGTGTAAGGAAGTTATATGTCTTTTTTTTTAAGATCACCTTTATATTTTATATTTAATACTGAGGTCTCTATCATCTGTATCATGCCAACTAATATTTCCTAGGCTAAACTTTTGCATCATTTTCTAAAGCACCTCACCTGGTGATCTAGAAAGGGATTGCAACTTCCCACTTAATTAAAAGTAGCTCTCAATTACTTGGGAAGAGGAGGACTTTTTTCCAGTTTTAAAGAGTGCACATTTAAATTTACATATACATGTCAGTAAAAAATTGTTATAGCATGCTGTCTGGTATGTAGTTTTGCAAGAGGTTCTTCCCTGTGAAAAGTAACTAGAATCAGAATGTTTGATTATATTGCTAAATTGCAAAGTTCAAATTCCCTTGTAAACTCTGCAATTCTGACCGTTTTACACAGACAGAAGTTCAGTCCCATCCAGAGCCTGTTTAACTCTGACCGTGACAAGGTCCCTGTTGTGAGGGTAAACTGTCTTTGGAGATGATTGCTTCTTGACACTTTGCCTGCCACTTTTGTGTGTAGATTTATGTACTATACATTTTCATTGAGCATTTAACCCTGAATCTTTATACGAGGCTGCTATAAAGCACATGCCTATCATCCAGGAAATGCTTGGCAAGACTTTTCCTAGACAGTAGTCATCTTAACATGAAGAAGAATTAATTGTACTGAACTTCTAATATCCTGGAAAATCATTCCTGCCAGCTGCAAAAGGGGGTTTAGTTAATCTATAATTATTAAATATTAATTTTCTTATTATTGAGATCATTTCTTAGTTTATCTAAACAAACTTTCTGCTGTTTTTGGTACCATCTATAGCATGGAAGCATGAAGAATAATCCTGTTGGATATGGCTTAATTGAATAAGTCTTGTGGATGTTGACTGGCAGAATTTCTGTTAATACACTAACTACCTGTGAGAATAAACAGTGAGTATATCGTCTCCTTTAAAGGGGGACGCTGCCCAGTTGCTACTAATACGCACAAAGGTTTGTGGAGAGAGAAGAAAAAGCTCTGTCACAATGACTTATCCAGGCTTAAGCAGCAGACTTCCTAAACCAAGACTTATCACTTCAGGGTTATTTCCATGTGACCTGTGGAGGATGCCCGTGAATAGCGGGAGAGGACATGCAGTTTGCTCTGCTGTAGGGCTGAGCTTCTCAGCACGAGCCTGGAAGGCAGTGCTGGGTGTTGTGAAGTAATCATTAAGTTACACGCTTGTCATTTCTTGTACATTCACTCAGAACTAATGCACATCACTTTTTCCAATTATAATCATTCCACCATTTAACAAGCACAAAAGGCCTCAGATTCCAATTTGCCACTGATGCTTCACTCTCGCTTGCTTATTTCTTGGCATTTAGGTCAGGCTAGGTTGTGCACGGCTCCTGTAATGGGCTATACGCACCCTTCGTGCAGCCAGCTTACGAACGATGAAGGCTGGAACAGCTGGTCTCACAATGTGAGCGCAGATCGTTGCCACGGGTATGGTAATTTCTCTAGTCGTAGTTTTCCTCTCAGTCATTGTAAATAAGTTTTATTTCTTGGTTTGCTTGTTGCYAAAGCCAAATAGAAAGCACATCATGATACAGTGAATACAGTTCTCGCCACACTTTCTTGCTGGCTAAATCAGAGTTTCTCTAGTAAGCATGTCTCATTCCATCCAGCTTCTGAAGTCTTTGCACAGCTAAATACAAACACCAAAAATCCCCAAACAAAACAAACAACTCCCCCCAAACCAGCAAAAACGAAACACCGAACCACAGCTGCTGAAATGTCTATTCTTTAATCTTAGTTAGCCTCCCTCTCACTAATAACAAGTAACTGGAATGTGGAATCAACTAGCCGACGTGTTAATAAACAAGCTTTGGCTACACAGGAGCCAGGAGTTAAGAGTCTAGCACAGCGTTTAAAATGTRTTTTCTCTTTTTACTGAAAGGCACTTACTTGTGCTGCAGTGCTTTAGACATTTTGAGCTCCAGTCTGCTTATCTCTGCAGGGTATTCAGTACGAAGCGGGAAGAGGGAGGTTTTCCCGCCTGGGGCCCCCTCGCAGTCCTGCCCTTGCCTTCCCTGGGCACAAGCATGAGCAGAGGCCGGGGCAGGCGGTAGACTGGCTGCTGCTGGAATAGCCAGTCGTGGCCCAGCAGTGAACAAGGACTTGCAGCTGGTGTTTTCCAGGTCTGGCACGATCATCTGCTTGGGCTGTTGCAAATTTTGGGAGAGGGAGAGAGGAGCAGTGCAGGCCCCCCAGTGCAGGCTCTGAGAGGTACATTGCTGCTAGCAGACCACCCTTGTGCAGTGCTGGGCAGGGACTTAGGGTGCCAACTTTGCTGTGTATAAAAAAGGGTAATTTAATTTATCAACTAGTCACTCGTTAGTGACCTCTAAAAGAACACAACACAAAGTGAGTAATAGAGTGCCTAAATGAAGCTGGGAGGAGCCACAGCAGGAAAGCAGAGTTACTGTCTCTRCTCTGGTACTCAGTGGAGGATGGACAAGTTTCATGGCATTTCAACAGCTGTCATAAAGTTAGAGTAAATTGGTTCAGCCTTTACCTGTAGAGTCCGTGGTGGCACTGGAACGGCTGCAGCCGTCCAGCGCCGCTGGGATCCCGCTCCAGTGGATCTGCCTGGGCACAGTCTTGGCGCCAACCTGGCTCTGTTGGCAGCAGGGTACAMAGCAACCGGGCAGAACGCGCCCTTCTTAGCACTTGGGTTTTCATCACTTTTGGAGGCTGGAACAACACTTGCAGCCTAGCAAACTGCTAGAATCTCTTTCCAGCCCAGATCAGGGGAAAGATGTTTTTCACTGATTTGGCAGGACGGTAGCTTAGAAATCACTGCAAGACTCCTCTAAACTACTGACGTAATTGAATTCTGTTTGCTTTCTAGCATCTGATAAAAATTGTGAGTATATGGTTGCATGTAGATACCAAAAGAAGAGGTTCACTCTGGAACTTTTCTTGGTTGCACAGTTTTCAAACAACTAATGCAGAATCAGCAGAATTGAGCTTGGGGCAAGTCACCGTTTGAAAACCCATGCAGTGTTTGATGCTCATACACTGTCAAGTCTCTTAGGTTTCTTTGCCTCAATCTTTTCATCTCTAAATAAAATAAATGACATTTGTTCATTGTATTTGGAGTATTATTTAGTTTTTGAGTGCTTGAAATATGAAAAATCATTACCGAGTTAATAATGCTGCTTTGTTTTTTAGTAATATAACCCTGAGACATGCTGCTATTGCTGCTTCCATAGTTTCCTGGATCGTCTAGGTCATTGTATTGTCTGCTATTCAGGTTTGTCTAATAGTTGTTTTTTTAGCAAAATATGTAAGTAAGTTTTTAAAATGACTGCTAAAATAGAATTTGTGAAGAGACATACTACCTTTTGCTTAGAACTCCAAGTAACTCATAATTTTTCATGATTATGAGGAGAATTTTTCTGCATGAAAATTAGTGGAAGATTCCTAAAGTTGTATTTCTAGGAGTTTCCTGTGTAACTTCTTGAGGTAGCCTTTGTTGAATGCAGATCCTGACTGACTATTGCTAACTACCAATTCCAATAATCCTATGTATTCATACAGTTAGCAGTTATGGATCCCTTTATAGGCTACTTACAGAATGGTGACTGGAACTATATAAGGAAAGTTAGATTTCAGGAACTCAGGAGTTTCAGGATTTCAGTTATTTTAGTTTTAAATGTTTCTATTTTCTAAATGTAACTTCCTACATGAAAATGTAGGAAGAAGTTTATTTAATAAATGCCAAAATGAATGAAATGTCATGAATTCATCAAAACTAAATGGACTGACTGACTTGAAAACTTTTTCTTGGATCTTAAACATTCTTTTTAATGGAAAAAATTTATTTGGCTTGATAGCAATGCATAAACATGATGCATTGCTACCACACTCAATATAAAGTTCTTCCACTGAAAATTTTATCTACTTATTGCAAGCCCATGGCTAATGAAACACTTGTGATAATGAGGAAATTGTCAAATTGCTTGCTAAACTCCTATTTGATGTAGCATTATAGAAATAACAAGTGTTCAAAAATGCCTTTGTCAAAAAAAATGCTTAAAATTAATGCGTTTGGGATTTATTTTATTGTTTTGATGCTGTTTGAGTACATTTAAGTCACATTCCTGAGACTGGAAACATTTTAAATCAAAGCTTTTTTGGGGGTAGTGGAAAGATACAGTGTCTTGATTCAAATAGCTGGAGCTAACGGATCGCAGAAATCATGATAAATTTGTGAAAAGTGGCAACATTTAAGATATGTGTGTACTTCTGCACAGAGACTTTATTATTCAATAATCTGTGCTCCTTTTGTTGGCTGAGTAATGATAGCTGCATGGTGTGTCTGCATAGTAGTGGCAAATGCTTTCAGGAAGGGCACTAGCTATTGTTTGGGGTCTTTTTTAACAATAGGAAGTGAATATCATAATATTTGCTTTTCTTTCTTTTTATTTTTTTTCTTGAAACTAATGTTGTCCCTTGAAATATTAAAAAAGTACCAAATGAAAAATTTCTTGACGCTCCAGTTAAATTCTCATGCACTGACTTTTCTCAATAAAATTATAAAGTTTCTGTGACTGCTATTCTGGAATGAGCAATTAAAGAAAGAGGAATGTGCTGCTTGAAAAGTCTGTGTGACTCAGATGCACCAGACAACTTCCCTTCCTCTGAAACTCCCTCTATCAGACATCTATTCTCCCAGTGTGTTGGGGAGTGAAATCTCTTAAAAGAAGTTTTTACTTTACTAAGGAAGACATTTAAAGATGAAATATACTTTAAAGGGTATATGGTATCTTTCAGCATCACTTAATATTTCTTTTAGGTATTTACATTTYGCTTTACAATATCCTTTCACAATTTGCTTTTTCAGAGCTAGGAGGCTCTGAAAAATACTTGGATGAGCTATACAGTGCACAAACTTTTCTCTAGAACTTAATTTTAGGACATAATTGAGTTGTTATCCGAACAGTATTTTCCTCCCCGATTGCAAGAAATACCAGCCTGTCTCTGTAGATAATAAATGATGGAGATCCAAACTCTGTAATGGAATTTCACATGTACCTCACACAGCCTGAAAGATGAGAATCCTCTAGATAATATGTGATTGCTTCACAAGCAGTGCTGCACGCTCCCCTAAGCTTTGCCTGCAACCAAGTAGATGGCCATATGAGTGTAAAATTTTTCTTTCTGAATTGCCAATAAAATATATTTCAATCCAACCTGCAATTCATGCTAAGACAATTTGAGGAAATACTGTAACAAGGGCAAGTTTGCTCCCTCTCCCCTCTTCCGGTAAAAATGTTGGSTGATAGAATCACTGTATTTATTGCTACGTGTAAGATGTTTAGGCACCTACCTTGCAGTAAATTCAACAAATTAGATATTTTTCAGAGTTGTCTTTTATTAGAAAGCTATCTAGTAATTGTGGACCCAGGAATATTTCTTCCCCCTCTGTGTAACAAAACTTACATTCCAGTATAATATCTGGGACTTATGATGTTTTTCTCTTTAAAGGGAATTCCCATTGTATGACTCTTCTTTCACATAGAAGTATCTATGTTCTTTAAAAAAATGAAATATCTCATTTTTCTTTTAATACTGCTAGTTGTTTGCTTTTAAATCTCCTTATTAATACTTCATAATATACAATGAATATGGAATAGTTTATTTTGCACTCATAATGTAGTAGTATCCTCTGTCTTTTTTRTTGTTAATATTTGTACTGTCATACACTGAACCTTCATTCATGTTTAAAAACCCTAAATTTTGAGTATAAAGAGAAAACAGGAAGTAGATAAAATCACAATTAGTTTACTTAATTCTATAGTATAGGTGAAATAATGATGCAACAATTAACTCCCTTACTATTTATAGTAGTCTAGTAAGTAGGAAACTTAGTGTACTGAGCTACTTCTCATAAAATCTGATCACATTATCAAAATCAATGAGAAGAATCTCACTTTTTTCAGTGAAAATTAGATTTGTCYCAGGAACAAGAATTTGGCTGTCTTGTAATTCATATATATTTGGGATTCATGGTAATATATTGCAGTTTACATTTTGAAAACAGAAAAGTAGGGGGAAAAAAAGCAGACAAGTAGCATAGAAAATTCTATGTATGGAATCTGGTCAGGGGATCATGAATAACCCTCAGTTATTCATTACCATAAAAGCTGAGAATGTTGGTTTTAAGTCTTGTGCCAACACCTCTGAGAAATGCCTTTCTGTTGGTTACTGATTYAGTACTGCCTCTGAAGAAAAAATACCGTGGAATTTCTTACTAACACTACTTTTCACTCTGACAGAAGCTTTTCTTTGGAGGTTTCTCATCATGTACTGACTTGGTCTGATGCAACTTCACTTGTGAGTGAGTCAGCTACGAATGACACAAAACACTTCTAGTTAAGACCATAAGCATATTTTATCCTCAGTATCTGCTAGCAGCTAATAATGAGCAAACTGATTCAGGTAAAAATTTCCATCAGTAATATTTATACATGTTTAAACAAGAACATAAATTTTGAAATGTCTGACAAATCTTTAAAAGGTTTATACATTTCCAGCAGGGAGTCAAGAATCAGAGTTCTAAAATATAATAATTAAAATAACGTAATACCACCTCTTGGCCAAAACCGCTTACATAGGGGGAATTGTTTTCTTGTGAAATGACTAAAGTAGAGTTCTAATCCTTCAGATACTTTGAGGAGTAATTTTTCACATGCTGATTAATCCCATTCGATCTAGTAGGACTACTCATGTGCACTTGTGTCCTGTTTCTGAAAGTTTGTAGGTTTTCTGATACATTATCAAAAGTAGTACTTACACTGTTTTGATAAATTCAGTATCTTTTTTTGCTTCCAATTAGCTTTTTTTAGTCTGATTTACCATGCAGTGACAGAATTATTAATCCAAAGAAGAAAACATTTTTTAAAAATTTGTTTTATCCTTTAAGATATACAAACCATGTTAGGCCTTCATCCAAATATGCTGAAGTAGCTTCTTCGATTAAACTTAACCAGGTTAAAGTAAAAACAAGATAATGTCATACTGTTCTCAGTCTTTGTGTAAATCCTGAATAGTTCCAGTATGTTGGTGGTGGGCTAATTTCTTTGTAGACATTAATAATTGCTAAAAATCTGCCTGGCCCTTCGATCGCATAAAATGCTATTTCARTGTTTCAGATTGTAGAATATCCGGTTCTCCTTGAAACTTTTTGTCTTCTGGTTATTCTATTTACAAGACCTTTCCTGGCAGTTAATACTTATTTTTCCTAGCAGTGTTGTGTAGTGTTGTTTGGCTCGTTTTGCCTTCTGGCATCCTAGCTAGGGAAATTTCAGACTATCACATACAGCAGTGGCCAGTACACTGTTGGCTTTTGCCATGTTTCTTTCCGTTGAATTTTGTTTTGGGTGAGGTGGAGGCAGAATATAATCTTTGTTCAGAGAGTGTTAGGGAAACAGCAGGCATGAAACCTCCACAAACACTTCTGGAGTTGCTGTTGCCATCAGAAATAAGGAAGAACCTTTCCCAAAATAAAGATAAGGAGGTGGGGCCCTTGAGAAGTTCCTATGTTTCTGACACTGTCTGGTATTGTGTCTTTAAGCAGCCAGTCAACTGGATTCGCCACTAAACCTCCACATTTGGAAAGCTCTTCTTATCATTTGTTGAGATGCCACTTTCTTGGATGAATGCCCATAGCCATATGGCATTGAATTAACACAGATTTTCCCTGAATTAACACAGATTTTCAAATTTCATATGTTCTGAAAGCTGTACTGTTACCAAAGTGGTTAGGACAAATGTTTACAATGTAAACCTTCTTAAAGGATTTATAAATTTCAGCAATTAATGCTGATTCTTAAACAAAACAAGCCACTCTCATCTGGTTTTATCACTGTAGTTTCCGTAATATGCATGCCTTCATATACTGGAGGGAARCCATCGCTGTGTTGCTGTGCTTCTTATTTACTTGAGAGAAACGTAGAAGCCTTGAGGTTAGAAGGGGCCAGAGACAGCCATCCAACCCAACCTCCGGCTTCTGCCCACTGCCCAAGCACTCAGTGCTCTCGAGCAGTGCAGACCTCCATGCATGGAGATCTCACAGCTTCTCCGGGAAACCTGTTCCAATCTGTAGCTATCTTCTTGGTGAATTTTCTTCTTGTTATATCTTTGTATGCTTATGTCTCTTGTGTCAATTCATGCCCATCATTTCCCATGCTCCTGCTTCGTGCTCAGTTAAGAGCCCGGTTCTGTGTTCTCAGTAACCTCCCGTGGGCTCAAGGGCTGCTGTCAGGTCCCCCAARGTCGTCTCCTCTCCAGGCTCCCCAAGTCCCATTCCCTCAGCCTCCTTGCACAGGCAATGTGCCCTATGTCCCTGCCCATCTTTGTGGCCTCTACTGGACTTGCTCAAGTCAACATCTGTCTTGTACTGGGGCACCAAAACTAGATGCAGTGTCCCAGGTGGGATCTAATGAGTACTGAGGAAGGACAGGTAGTTGCTTTCCTCGGTCTACTGCCCTGAAGATACAGCCCAGTATGCTAGGAAAAGCAGAGAAATAACTTCAGCTCTACAGAACCACTAAGGTTATTTTTTAAGATACATGTTTAGAGCYCTCTTTTAGCCATGTGATTTATTTGAGTGCAATAGCTGGACATTTACAAGAATCTATTGATGCAAGTGGAAAATTTTCTGTGACCTTCAATGGAAATGGACCTTCAATCCATAATCTTTTCTTCAATATGAGTTTTTGTTTGTACTAATTGACTCCTTACTAGTGTGAGCTGACAAATAGATTTCATTTCTTAAAAAACAACTGTACTTTTCTTAAATGTATAGTGTTAGATGAGACTAGCTCTATCATGTGATCAAATATGGCCTTTACATATTTTAGTGCCATATTGTGATATCAGTTTAAGGATGTTGCTTCCCTTGAGGATCCAGTAATTATCTGTAGGTAACTCATATTTTATCACTACGTATGACAAGAATCCGGCAGCAAATCTCTGGTCACTGGCACATGATCTTGTGTTTCCTAACAAATTGTGCCTCTGTGCTATACTCTGCTTTTACAGTTTTAAATAAGCTCTAGACATCTGTGTCATTGTGCTGCATTGTATCTTCACGGGAAATTCTTTTTTCTTAATTTAAACTCACTATTTTTCATCAAATGACAAGCATACATTATGGCTCTCCATTTTAACCAAGGTACTAAAGGCTATTTCAATTTGACTACAGCACTTTTCTGCCAAATGGCTGCTCTAAGTTATATTGTGCACATTACTCACCAGAAAGCACAGAGTTGATGAGAGTGCACTGTCAACTACACCACACATCGATATGGGGGTTATTTGATTTGAAATTGGATTCTAGCCTTCCTTGATCTTTTGTATAAATGGAGAAGCATGTGTTGAGGAAATTCTCATGAAGTTTATGAAGAATGTGAGGCACATTTGTTGTTGTTGTTCTTCGAGTTTGGCTTTYGCTTTGTTAAGACTTCAGTTCCAGGTGTAAGCTATCTGATAAATATGCAGAGATAAAGTGTAAGATTTTTTTAGAAGGAAAGAAAACTTGCTAGAAATTATTCATTGCATGAGTTTCTGCTCTGATATTAGCCAGGTGTAGGTTGCACACTTTTGTAGCAGGGTGCCTTTTTGACCCTTCTTTAAACATTTAAGACTTAGTTCAGCAGTTCATGCAGTATGATGAGACATATTTCTTAAGTACAGCACCTTCAAAAGTACTCTAAATATATAATATTCTCTGAGAGACATGTCAGTCATTGTCAAGATGAAAATAGCTTAAATCCTAAGTTCCTTGTAAACTGTGTCCTTGTCTTAGGGGCCTATTTATAAAGCAGTAGTTTAGTGTATGTGTGGCACTTAAAAATGCTTGAAAAATAGATGGAGGTACAAATTTCAATGCAGGGCAGGTGGAACTGTAGATATGATGATTCCGAGGGAGAAAAAAAACTTGCTGTGCATCTTMCATGCATATCGCCAGCATGTGGATGGCCCTAAGGGCAGCACACAGAACTTCACAGAAAACATATTAAATGGGCATGGGGGAAACATCCTTTGACCTACATGAAAGAGCCTTTGTGTAGATCTCATGAGCAAAAGTTCTTATTTTCAAATAGATAAAGATGTGCAGCTTCTTCAGAATCAAAGGTAGATTGGCAACACTTTCCAGGAAATGGCAAAATCGTTATAAATGTGTTTGGCATACACTGTAAAACATTCATAATTAGGAAAGTTTTTGGCATCAAGGAGGCTGTAATATGTGATCCCACAAGAATCCCATTATAATTTAGTGTTAATTGATGTTCGTCTGTTGTAAAGTGCTGCTACTAAGTTAAAAGGAACTAAACTGAAGGAGGAAAACACAGTGTGCTGACAAGTCCTTTGCAGCCTGACCATGTGATGGATTCAAAGATAACTGTAAAGCGATTAGCTCGAGAGCCTGCGAATTTGCCAAGGGATGGGGAGCAGTATGCAGGGAGGGAGGGATGTCTTGCAAAACTTGGCAGGTGGGGTCAAAGCAGCCGTAACGTTCAGAGCGTTTATGAAGTTCTTTTGTAAGTTATTGTACCATATTCATCTTTCGACGATGAACTGAAATTTGGCTGTTGGAAAGCATTTTATRCAGACGGGCTACTTTGAATTGTGCCGAGTAATATRGTCTGAATCTGAAATACAGTGCGTTCATTTTGAGGATTAGAAATACAGTTCTTACCGATATAAAGCACCTGTGAGGTTTGTTGAAAGCAACAGAAACACTTTGGTATAGTAAAACGGAGTGTTCTACTCTGTGGTGTGAAATTGGTACTGTAAAATTTTTGTTTTGTGACAAAATCAGTGTCAGTAGGATGTGATTTTTTTTTTTTTTTGCGTACAAATATTTTCCCTGTGTCTGTGATTCATGAAATCTTAGTCACTAATGTGTTGCTCTATTAAAATGCATTCATTAGGTATGTTAGAAATAGCAGGAATTACACATCAGTTTTATCTAAGATGTTTCCCTGCTGTGCATTGTTTTGCTGTGCTGGATGAATATTTTTGGTATGCCACATAAAATTGAAACTTTCAAGTTAGCTTCCATGTTAACGAGATGGAAATAATTCTTGAGTGGGGAAGCCTGTTGTAAGATTTCTCACAGTGATACAAAATAATAAAACAAGCAATTGCTCACTCCTGTATATCACTTACTCTGCTAACTATTGAGAATTTTTCACTGTTTTTCCCCCCAGTTGGCACATATCTTTTTGAAAAATTCATATGCTCCTCTCTAAGTAACCCGCCTCCTATTATTCTAATTTTATAACACTAGCACGTATAGGCCATGGACCCTTGAGTTAAGCACTTTACAAACATATAACAAAGACAATCACTGCGTTGGAAACCTACAGTGCAAGTCTAAGGTTTATGCTTGTACACAAAAGATGGATAAAACAGGGACAGTATGAGGGAACACTGAGACAGTGCTCGTCCTTATGAAAACCAGTGGTCAGGGCAACCTGGCTGCTTATTGCCAGGCTTTATGGCAGCAGAGAGTGGTAAGACGGGGAGCCAGAGGGGGACTAGCCCCGGGCTTTGTGGAACCCTGCTTTTGCTTAGGGTATTTTTACACTGCTTTAGTCCTCGTCTACAGTGTAAGTTAAACCAAGCACCGAGTCCTAGTTAACCATCCACAAACGTGATTACAAAATGGACCCGGTGTGTGGTGAAGACAGATTCTCGCCTGAGCCCTTTCACCCCTGGCTGAAGAGCAGCGTTTGCAGACRGCCCTGGAGAAGCAGCTGCCGCACACTTGGTGTCACTGGCTAGCTCCCAGGCGCTTGGCATGTGGCCAGGTCTAACCTTTCCTGCCTTTCCATTCTGATCTTTGTATCTCTTCTTGATACTGCAGAGGTGATTTTATTGGAAAAAAGGGCAGACAAAGAATGAGAATGGGGAAGAAGGTTTTGCTGGTTTTGGTTGTACATTGGCTTTTTAGGAACTAAGATAACTTGTTAGATAGCCAAGTAGCAAGCAACTTTGGTACCAGACATTTTAGTTGGCAGCTACTGCAGAATTGTCCAGTATTTGGTAACGCGATGAACRTTTGCAGGTAGGACAAGAGCCGAGTGGTGGTGCAGTACAAGTGTCTCCCTGCTTGAGCTCTGGCTGCGGTTCCAGAATACGCATCAGCTGAGGCAGCCAGCTCTCCGGTAGAAAGTGTGACCAGTATCTCCCTTGTTGCGATCTTGCCTTTTCCATTACAGTGTCATGTATTATATGGCAGYGGGCTATTCAGCACGGGAGATGAGACTTCAGTGAGCTATAACGCAGACAAAGAAGGTGTGACAAATTGCAATGACAAGGTTGCATTTGTACTACGAGGTACAGTCAGTTGTGATACGATGTAGTGGAATGAAATAATCCTTTCCTGGACAACGTGAGCTGTGGTATGTTATGTGATGCCAACAGTTAGTGTTACAAATACAGCTAGCTATCACAAAATTATTTAACAGAGAATCAGAATAATCCATGTCTAATGAAGGCATATGTYATCATGAAATAATAGTGCTGTTGATGCATCAGGAATCTGTAAATTCAGTTTCAGTGCACTTTAGATCTGAAAAGATTTGAAATCTATTCCCTTGTTCATTCTGTAATGCCAAAAGGCTTCCCAGGAACCTCCATGCCATGAAATGAWTGGATTTTCTGGTTTATAATATGTGAATATGCATTATTATCTGGCTTTTGTTTCTTGGACTGTAACCTACTCAAATAATTAATTTTTGCACTGTCCCAGAGCTTGCTATGTAAGCTCCTGCATTGCTTTGCATCTGGTTATTTGTAAAACTAAAAGAAGTTCAAATTAAGATTGAATTTTGCTTTATGAATAATGTCTATCCAATCATAGTAAGTACTTGTGAAGATAAAATGAGTTTAAGTTTATGTGCTTTTGTCTTATTATAAAGATTTTAAGGAGCTTTGCAGCTGCCTAAGTGTGAAACACAGAATTCAAAAAATCTCCCACCAATCTCTCTCTCTTTTCTTTCTATTTTCCTTTTCTCTCTTTTATTTTCATTTTGGCTTTGACTTCCCTTTTGCTTTCATTTTCTCTTCCCATCCCCTTTTCTGCTTGCGCCTTTCTCCTTCTGCTCTTCTGCCCTTCTCTCCTTTTTCTCTTTTTTCCCCTTTCCCCTTTCTTTTTTCCTCTTTGCAAGGAGTTTTGCATGAGCAATTAAAAATTTTGCACTTACATAAAAAAAAGTAGATGGAAAGWATAATTCTTCTAAATTCTTCCACTAGATGTCTGTTTTAGCCTTGACTGCTATTTAAAACTAAGTGCATGCCTGGAAACAAAACAAAACAACAAAAAAAAAAAACTCACGAAGAAAGCAATCTTTTCTTCTCTTTTACTGAATTGTGTTCAAAACTTGTCTTGAATTCAGTGTAAAAATGTGTAATATGCAAAAGGTACTTATATACATTAGATTATCTCTTTGAAGGTTTTTCTCTCCTTAACCAGCTTCCTTTGTTGGTGAAACAATGAAGTCTGTAGCTATAAATATGATGATTATACTTTTCATCCTCTAAGAAGCTGAAGGGGAGCTCGAGTGACATATTATTGGTAGTTTTGTAGATCCAGTAGCTCAGATTCACCGGACTCAGCTTCATGCAGCTCACTGGATGTCCTCTGATTTACTGGGAGATGTATGCAGCTGAGAACAGAATTTGATTACGTTTCTTTTTTGTTAAAATGGTTTCCTATTTGTTTTTTGTAATATCCACATTTTAAATTGTATAACTTGTTCAAATCTAAGGTGTAGCTATATACACATGCTTTCTACATCCACTTGTAATAATGGCRGAAGGACCCAGGAATGCCCCAGAATGAACTATAACTTAGGTAAATTCAACACAACGGAAATGTCAGTAGAAAATTTATCTAAACCATCCCTCCAAAGATAAAAATATCATCATAACTTTACAGGGAAAATCTGAGAAGGCCTGAAAGTTAATAYGATCCTAGTTTTCTTCCCTGCCCTCTCTCCTCCCTTCCCCCACATTATGCTTGAATTTTTCCCTMACTGTGAAGAGTCAATGGGTTTATCTCTCTCTTGTTTTTTTTAAACAGTGTTGTAATATTGTTGAAACGGGTTTTAGAGAAGACATTTCTGTGGTGCAATTGCAATTTTTAACAACAACTGCTAAACTCTTTGTAGCAGATCTCCACTGGCGTAGAACTAAAATCTGGAAGTAATCAGCAACCACTGAACATCAGAAATTCTTCAAAAAACATTTAAACACAGCTGGAGCCTGCTAGTAGTTGGGATAGGATTCAGGTACCTAATCCCTTGAGGTTAGTTGCCATCCCCCATCTTCCTTGTCTTATATGTGGAACTAAAAAGCCCCAGGGTGTTGATGGTTGTAAAGAAACTGTGGCATCTGACACCTGCTGAGAGCAATAAATACAGACCTCTGCCTGCTGTCGGCAGCTTGTGCCTCCTTGCTTGCTGCTACCCTGCTTTTATTTTGCACCGAGTTTAGGGGGGAGATAGGAGCACTACCTGTTTTGCCATGTAAACAAATCTGATAAGTAACAGAAATCACTGTGGAAAAGCCAGCAGTTTTTGGCACACATACTTGACCTGTAATACAGGCAAGTCTGCTCAAGAAGTAAACAGAATTGTAACGTTACTTCAAAGAAATATTGTTGTAATTATCCTAGAGGTAACATTGCCCTGAGAATGTCTTTGGATCCTGCTTTAGTTCACTTTGCAGTATCTTTTTTTTCCTTTTTGAGGGGATTGTTTCTGATTTCCTGTTTTTTTCTAGTTCTTCTGAATGATCTCTGTGGTTTGGATTATTTTATCTACTCATCCTGCTCATGAGTAAGAAATTAAGGAGATGCATCATTCTTCATTGAAGTGAACTTGTGCTTACATTATAGATTAAAAAAACAAAACCAAAAATACCTCTCTGTCAACACTGGTACTAAAAATGTTCTCTCTCATACTTCTTACGTGTTCAAACATTTTTATATGGCAAGGTGACCTGAAAGACTAGGAGCATGGCTGGGAATAGTGAGTGCAGGTCGTGCGCGTGGGTCCCTGTTCAGCAGACTCCAGAGGTTCAAGTGCTGTTCAAGACGGCCTGAGATGGTGAGGAAAAGGAGTGGACCCATCTGCAATGGGCTCCTGTGGTCCGCTTTAACAGTCTTAACTAGTTTCTATTCCAGAAGGGGCTTTTAAAGCGGAGAAGCAATGATGGGGAAGCAAGGAACTTTGGGGATCTCACATTAGAATTAAAATATAATACAAAAATTGTTAAAAAATGTTAAAGTCAAATAGACACAGCAAAAAAACCCCATCTTTTGGTCTTCACCCTGACCTCTTCTGAGGTCTGTAATCATTTTCCTCATGTGGCCTGAACATAAACAATTAAACTGATTTTTTACAAAATGTATCCTGCACACTTTCCAGTCAAAGTAATTGCTAATTTCCCAAGTAATCTACAAATCTGAGTTTAAATGGGACTTGAGTTATTCTCTTGTCTTGGGATGATCCTCTGCACATAAGTAAATTTGACTCATAGGAGAATAGCTCTAAAGAATAATATTTTGAGAAATATATTTTTTATTTTGAAAGAGTCTCATGTATATCTTGCTTGCAGTTGTATATTGTATAGAAATATTACAAGCCTATATAACTTCTAAGACATGATCTAAAAAGAATTTTTAATCCTATCAACACTATAGACAAGCACTGTAATAGAATAAAGACTAATGGAAAACTATAAGAAAAGAATTAGTGATCAATGAAATTAACCTTATTCACACTCTTACCACTTTGTAAGACYGTAAGGATTTAGACAGATGGATTGATTGACTGATTGCAGAAAATCAATTTGAGTTTTGGGATGGAGTGGTAAATGATAAGTCTCTGATTTTGAGGAAAACAGAAAATTTGCTGCATAATTTYAGTCTACAAAAATATTGGGGCCTTTTTTGCTCCTTGTTTGAGGCAATTAAGCTTCAGACTGTTCTGAAAATAGTGATAGACTTTGTTTATATTCATTTAATTAAAAAGCACAAATATTGTGATAATCACTGTCTCAAATTTGTGTTTGTTCTAATACTCATTGACATGAAAAGCATAAATCTATCATGTTCATGGACTGCAGTGCAATTTCACTGTAGTACCTTTGAAGTATGATGTGTATGAACAGATGAGAAAATTAAACCTTTCCCACTACTCACCAATATAGGCCATTATGTTAGAAATAATTTAAAATCACTTAAACGTTTAAAATAGTCCACAGAAATGATTCTAAAATGGAATTATATGGCTTTAAAAGTTCGATTATGATTATGTTTTACTATTTACATTTCAGTGGCTGAGACTATTTTCTGTTCCTTCCTACATGATATTTGCTTAAAGTAATTATACCAACTGAGAACAGTGGCAGATTGAAATTAAATGTTTGGATTAAATATTTTGTCAGCAAACATGCAGCAACTGCTTTACTACTGCTTCTCTTCTTCTCTGCATACTGATTACAAAAAGATTAGCTTTTATCTTGGCATGATTTTAAAATGCCTAGATAAATGCCATTTGATATTTCAGCTTAAAAAACAGTCTAGAAAGAATCTGGATCTAAATAATAAGGAGCATGAGACATGAAAATGAAAAAAGATGTGATAAGTATATCTGCTCAGTGCCTCACTCTATCCTCAAATGGGCTATTTTTATTTTATTTCCAATTAATCTGAGTTGCAGTTAGGACCAAAATATGATTAACTGAAGGTTTCCAAATTGCTGCTGATCTAAATATATGAAGTTCTCATGGGGCTTTTCAGATGAACTAGAATTCAGGACACTTACCGCTTTCTAATCCTGAAACATGGGAAAATATTTTGGTTCTGTACTAATAATGAAAAAGTCTGTTATCTCCTATCTAACAGGAATTCTCATTAACCTTAACAAGCCTTTTATGTATAGATAAGCGAACATAATATGACTTCAACAGTGGCACTTTCAGAGCAGAAACTTGGAAACAAAACTTCCACCTGAAACACCATCGTTGTAGTCGTGTGGTTAGCCGTGGCTGCCCCGGCCAAGCCATCCTTCTCACTTCTGGCCTTGGTACCTCGAGCGCCGGCTGCGCTCTCTCCGTCTGGGGCTGTTGCTGCGCTTTTGGGGCAGAKCGGCTCCCACCCAGCATCAGCGCTYGCTTGGTTTCGGGGGACATCGCACTTGTTTGTATGRTTCTGCCCGTCTAGATGCTTCCATTTTTCTATTATGACAAATTTTGTGGAATTTAAGAGGGCCTAAACAAACTGGATTCTATACACATTTCCCTAGCTGTTTCTCTAAAACCYGCTACATGTAATAGAGAAACTTTGTTAGTTCTAGGTGACTTCCTGTAACTGAGCTAGTTAGGAAAATCCRTTAGCCTTTTCTCTCCCTCTCCTGCTTTCTCTATAAGCATAAGCAAGGAAGTATTTACATTGACTATAGTACTAGGTATTGATGTATATTACCTTACACTTCCTTCTGTAAAATGGCTTCTCTTCTGGTTTGTTCCTTGGTAAGTTCTTGCTCTTGTGTATTTTTGCCTAAGGAACAGACACTGAGACAGTAATGCTTTGCCTCCTCCTGAGGACGAAAGGAGGTGGATATAACCGTCCTTTTCTTGAAAAGACTGGAGAAATTTTTGCAAGGTAACACACGATGATTTTTCTCTGAGGGACCACATTGCTCCAGAAAATGATGCTGTTTCATCTCACTGTATGTTGTACCAACTCTTGGAGTGTCTTAGCACTGGATTTTCTAGCCGGTTCCATGATGTGTTTAAGTTCAAAATTTTCTGCATTTGGAAAAAGAGCATATTCTCCTTCCATGCCATTTGTTGATACTATTTTACTACCCAAGAAGGCTAGGAGGTTGATAGAATACATTGGGTGCACATTTAAAGGTCTTTGAATATAGACTACACAGCATATTGTTATTATAATTACTAAACAAGTTAGGAAGATGGCGTGATATTGAAAAGGTTAATGGAAAAATCTTAGTAAACAGATGCGTTGTTAAGGTTTCTCTAGGGCAAGCTAGAGTAGTAGCAAGTTTGGAAAGCCATTAGTATAGCTGCATTAAAGTGTACTGGTGCAAGTTGTCTTTAAATATTCTGCTGGCAACAGTGTGAGTAATACAGAACAGTAATACAGCAACAGAAATGCACCTGACCACATACGGTCATTTCTATTCTTATTTTAATTGCCTTTTAAGGAGCACTAAGGAATTTCAAATAATTATAGTGTGCTTCATCAGCCAGCTGTGAAATACACTATTGCAGTTACATAAAAATAAAGACTTAAGAATAATAAGTATGTGTGCAGGCAKCTTGCTTTCTCACCCAAGGATGTTAAAAGCACTTATGTGTCATGGTTGTAACAGAGCATTTGGAAAAGCAGACCCAATTCATAGTGGGCACATGGCATGTGATTTCCTATTGAGCTATAAAGAGGAAAATAGCATAATCAAATGCAAAAACTTTTCAGAGCTGTCAGCTAGCACAAAGCTGCTTCTGGGAAAACAAACTGCACTATTTACAAATTGTGATATCATCAGGAGCTATTTATATAGCGAAAATAATTTACACTCCAATTACGTATTTGTAGATAGTCCAGCCAGAAATGGCCACTTGTGTCATCCAGCCTGACCCCCAAACTCGAAACGAGTCTAAGGCTGTTTTTTTAATTATGAAATATACTTTCCTTGGTGACGACCAGTGTTCTTTTTTTTTTTTACCCTTTTTATTACAGCGTTGAAAACATCTCTGGTTAAAAGATAGCCAAGCACATTTTAAGAGAATCAAAAAAAGAAAGTTGTTAATATGTAAAGGGCTTTTTTGGCAATTAATCATGGACTCATAGGAGATGCTAGATCATCACGTCTCTTTCTTGCCAGAAGAGTAATTTTTTTAGAGTTTTTTTCCAGTCAGGTTTTAATTTGTGGGAAGCCATTGGGTGTGTACTGCTGTACTTGGGAATTGAGCTGTACTCTATCATTCACTTGGAATTTTCTGCTGTTAGCTTTCTACAATTATTCATGATTATATAGATTAATAAATTAGGCCAGATTAAGCTACTAAATTTATTTTCTCTGTGTATAARCTACTACTGGGATTTGATAGGTAGAGATTTCTTTTTTGTTTGAGTAAGCCATTGAAGGATAACTGCTATAAGCTGTTTAATTGGAATCTACAGGACAGGACACGTTCGATTTTGAGACCTCTTTTGCAAAGAAGAATACATTTTTTAAGAATTTAACAGCTCTTCAGACCTGTTGCAAATTATCAAGGATAATTGGTTGGTGAAGAAACAGTATCAAGGAGCAAGAGGGTACCAGGTATTTCCCATTGCTTAGCAGTACATGCAGTGAAAGTTCACACATCTGCCTAAAAATTATTTGATCTTTCCATGTTACAGGATTGAGATAACTGTAAAAGATTAGACAAATCTATTTGTTTAAATAGTGTATTTGACAGTGGCTTGTGTATAAAGAGTTTTACTGGAGTCGCTGAACAGACTTCCAGCTTTCCCTGTCTGTTCATCTTGCACAAACATCAGGGAAAAGCAATTAAATGTGCTGTGGGAAAGATTAAAGGTTTTTCTCATATGTACAAAAGGAATACTCTTGTTGTAAGATGAGTGACGGAGTTAGCTATGTTCACAAAATCTTGGAACTCAGGCAGGTGTAGTGCCTGAAAAACTTTAATACTGAAAAAAAAAAACATTTTTACAAGATTCTCTGGGCATTTAAGAAAGCATTGCTGTATTAGTGAAGAGAACTTTGCTGGTATATTGATTAAAATAATTTTCTGCATCCTGTATATACAGATCAGCAGTATCGTGATGAAACTTACCTCCACTTCAGTTCACTGAACAAAGTTTTGAAYTGAACATTAGGCTTCCAACTTTTCTTGCAAATCTGTGTGGAAATTGCTGGCTGCTTTGTAAAGAAATCTGAGGAGGAAGAAAGGGAGTATTCATGTATTTTCCTGTAGTTAGTGAAATCATCATATATGCATGTTTATCCCAACATTGGGGATTAAAGAATGTAGTCATTCAGAGATTCAAGAGAAGTGTTCATGCGTGTATTAGAGTGGGTAGCTCCTTACCAAACATCAGGTGTGTGGTGCATAATTTGTAGAGTTCATTTAGCAATGTGCTATCAGTGGTAATACATTAGGATTCAGGAATAAGGGTGGTTGCTCAGTCTGCCTCTGAATGTTTGGTAAGAAACACTACAGATACGGCATCTGCCAGGGTGGTTGGACTTTGCATAAGATTTGAGCAACAGAGCTTTGGTATCACAGTGGTATTGCTACTTCACAGTAAAACGTATACTAGTAATGTATAACAAACTTTAGTTTTTAAAGTGCTGTTCACTCCAAACTATCATTATAATGAAGGAAAAACCATACGAAGTTATCTAGACTATTCCCTATGACTGCTATATTGTTTCTTTCCAACTATTCCCAAATACCAGCTTTTCAGAGCTAAATGTCTTAGGAAATGAGGTACTTTGCCACTTCTGCTAAAGAGACAAAACAAAGCCCAGATGATAAAGATCACCCTGGGTTTGCCTAAACAATAGTGTCTCTTTGGTCAGTTGAACTTCTTAAAAGGACCCCCCTTAGTTTTCTTCTGTCTTTTCAGATCTCTTGATTCTTGAAAAAGTCCCTTGCTAGGTATCATCACTCAAAAGCTCACCAATTCATAGCTTTGAATATGGTACCATGAGTGACTGACCCAGTGTGATCTGCAAATAACCAGATTATTTCTACAGAAATATAATACCATTATGACCTTATTTGCAGCTATGAATGCTTTACCTGTTGTCCTACATTTTCAGTGAATCCTACAATTAGGATGCGTAAATGTATTTTCACTGTTTCCTAAGACTGTACAGAGATGGGAACTGGAGCTGATAAAGTTAATGGACTTGCTCTTCAAGTCCTCTAGAGTGCTCTACATTTTATTTGTCCCCAGCTCAACCTTTTTAATCACAATCACATCTGCTAGAAGAATAAGTGAGCTGTAAACTTTGATGGTTGAATCTCCTTTCATTGTATTCCACAGAGACATAGTTATCCTGTGTATTTATCCCAAATTGTTCCTCAGACCATCTGCATGAGATCATCAATCTTCTCAGGCCTTTGTTTTTATGTTACGTTAGACTCCATACCTTAGTCAGAAAGACATTTAAGTCTCTGTTTGCTTAAGACAAAAATATGAAGATGATGTCTAAATTTTTAGAGTCCTCAAGGAGCAGAAGGATCATCTTTTCTAGCCATTATCTGGATTAGGCTATATATTAGGATCTGTTTTACATTAGTTGACAATACCTGAGGGCCTTAACTTCACGCTGCTATGCCTAAATCAATTTAAATAGCATGATTTGAGAATGATTTCATTTGAAAACTGTGTGGTGTCCTCCCCTAGAGCTCTATACATATAGCTCAGTACTAGTCTTTCAAAAATGTTTACTAAAATCACAAAATATCTATTTAACCAGAAATGTCCATCTCTTTTCCTTTGGAATGTTTGCACTACTGTAAGTGGGAATGTGAAAAACAAGTACTGAATAAGGAAGAGATGTTTTGGCATGAGCARCTCTACATCCTTCTCATATAATCATCTGCTAGGACGCTGGGTAGAGCCTTGAAAACTATGATAGTCAGACAATTTATACCCTTGTCTCCAACTCAGGAAGGTAATGCGCAACCCCAGTGGGCAAGACTTCTAGGAAGTTCCTGATGTTTAACAGTACTGAGGAAGATGATTGTCCCAAACTATAATAAGCAAGAAGGATATTTGGGAAAGGTTATAGTCAGTTATAATGCTACCATTTTTTTCATTTAGTCATGTTTCAACTTTTCACTTTTAAAATATAAAATAATCRCATGGTTATTTTTGCTGTGCTAATCACGTATACTTTTACTCTGAGAAGAGGGGTGCATTTTCTATCTTTTGTGGACAGCAGTGATACACTCTTAGAGTGTATCTTAGAGCAGTAGGTGCCAATATTTTATGCTTGTAGTCTTTTTGTTATAATTAATTCTACATTAAAAGATTAATAAGACAGTGGAAATGGTGGCTAATTTTTCCAGCTGAAACTAAAGAGGGAATATAGATGGACAGAATGTAATTAAAGAGGCTGGAATTTGGCCAAGACGCTGGCATTGTTGTTTTTGCTCTTGCAAAAGTACCACGGGATCTTTAATAGCTCTGAGTGGCCTCAGTTGTATGTCTCTTTTGAAAGATGGATGCTGGTGATCCTCTGCTGCCTAGTGAATGCGCTGCTAATGCCTGCCTGGCTGAGAGCTGAGAATAAGAGCAGGATGAAGAGATTCATTRAACAGTGAAAAATCAAAATGAATGAATGGCGAAACTGAGGACCTCTGCCTTCTCTGGAAAGTGTCTTGTTGMTGCCTTGAGGAAGTGGTGGTCTGATCCACAACTCATTGAAATCAATGAAAAGATTCAAATTGATTTCAAAGGATTTTGGCTCAAGCCCTGAGTTCCATTTTATCTTGCTCTTTGTTCTCCGGCAAGGATTAAAGTAACCAGGAAGGCTTGTATCTGAATACATCTTCCCAAAACATAAAATGTAATTGTCTCTATGTGTTCAAACAGATTCAGCATCAGAGCTGCTGCTTGAGGTCAGGAGAAAAGAGTGTAGACAGGTTCCTGGCCTGCAGCACAGCCTCACTTGGGTTGTGAAGTGAGTCAGTTCGGAACACATGGCCCTACAAAATTTGGTTGTCATGTCTTTTTTTGTGGGGGTTTTTCTTTTCAGTCTGATTTTAAAGGATCTGTGTACCAAAGATGAGCTGTGGCTTTACACAGTGGCTTTACTTTTTTTCAGTAGCCCTTCATGAAGGATTAATGTATGAGAGCAGATAAACCTCACCCATCCATCCTGTTGTGAGGAGCTGCATTGCTGTGGTGGTTCATGCTTCTATTTTTCAAACCACTCTCATACTTTCACCTTGTATTTGGAATGAATTTAAATTACTTTCACCTCTAGGCAATCAAAGTACTCTCTGCTACCATTAAAGCTACCTGGCAATTTCCATTAAATCCACAGTTCTCAGAAAAAATAGCTGCTTAAAGAAATCTAGCTTGTCCAAGCATTCATTTTCTGGTCTAAAATTTACTTGTGTTGTCTTCAGAGTATTTAAAGAGTAGTAGCTTGGCTGCAGATCTGCCTGTATTACCAAATAAATTTGCATGTTTGAGGTTTGTGAGGACATTTTGCACGAAAGCTGGGCAGCTAGGAGTTTGTTGATGTGTCACTACCAGTTTTACCAAGTACTTGATTTGCAGATGGCTGCTGAGTTGCACAGTTAATGGAGGGGAACCTCAAACGTCTACCTGAATAATGCTGATCTTTACAGATATCTGAAAGGCAGAAATTCCACTGTCAAGTTCCACAAATGGGCCTGAACCATGTGTACAGTTGAATTTTGGATCCACCTTGGAAAATATGTAGGCAATATCAACTTTACAGAGGCAAAGTTAGAAACCATGTTACAGCTACACTTACAGGGGTTGAAATAGTTTAGAAAGATGTCTTGCCACCATCTTATCACTTTTTTTYCCCTAGAAATACATAATAAAACTTTTAAAATGAAATATTTTACCTAATCTTATGTTGCAGTATCTTTCAAATGAGTCACTTCTGAATTAATGCATTCTCTCTTGCATTAACAGGGGGATGCAGTTAACAGTGTGTGAGATAGAGGGGCCCTCTTTTACAAGGTCTCTTTTATGTAAAAATTCTTCTGAGAATGTAATGATCTAGGGGTTTTGCTTTTGCCTCTGCTTATGTTCAGCTTTTCTCTTGTTTTGGTATTTTAGTGACTGCGGAGAAATGACCCTTGAAGTTATAGTGTCAGCCTGGTAATGAACTGACATCCAGGGGAAAAAAAACATAAACCTTTCCTTTCATTCTCCCATCTTGTTGTGTATTTTTTTTTCTTCCCTGTAATTAGACTTGCCACCATCAGGGACAGTCTTAGTTATTAACAGCATCTTGCTCACCTTTGCAGAGGGACAGAAATGGCTAAGCGAAAACATCCCCCTCAGTACCTGTCTAGGAGGTGGACAGAAACTGGCATTCACACAGTCACTTTTTTTCTTRTATTAACCTTTCTATCCTTAGGGATGATCACTTTTCCTTCCTGCTCTTTTATTCTTTCTGATGGAATTTCTGTTGTTTTTTTACTTATGTGATTTCTCCAAAGTAGTCACGGCGTTTGAATACAAACTCATCATCTGAGATTTTGGTTCAGCTATGGTTGTAACCACAGCTATTCTGCATTATCTTGCTACTGCCTATAAAGAAATAAAATCCCAAACCAGAGATGCTTTTCTGTCTCTAAAAGTTTCCAGCTATTATATCACTTTGATGATGTGGGCAATGACATCACTAAGAAGCTTAAAAAGAAAGTGCTGATGTTATTCATGCTTCTGCCAGAGTTACAATCAGTTATTGCTACCCCTCCGAGTAATTTATTTTCCTAGAGAACTGTGAACTGCTGCTGCAGTAAAATGAATAGAAATGTTTTTCAAGGAAAAGGGGACCAATATTTTATTATTCATGCAATTAGGAGTACTAAAAGCTTCTGCTGCAGCTCAGACGCCCTGATTTTACCACGACGTGCTGACCGGACTTCAGATACCGTTCTAGCAGCTACGCTGTATAAATAGCTCGACTTCTGCTTTGTCCTTTGTTTCTGACACCGCAGTCGCCGACCGCGCGAGCTAAAGGAGAATCCCCGTTAGCTGGCTGTAGCTAGCACATCTGATGATATTGGTAAAGGCACTGACCAGCCTTAAATAAGTCAGAAATTGTTTACTCCATTTGCAGTTTTAACACACTAGTCTTACCACGTGTGAAAAGAATCACGTTCCCTCCCWCCTCTCCCACCTCTCCCACCTGCCAGCGAGGCACGATCAGCATCGAGACCACTGTTCTTGTCTGGTATCACGTAGACTCGCCAAAAGCTAGTCGGTAAGTTAGGCCTTGTTCCAGAGCGCTGCTGTCCCTGTGCCTTTTGGGCATTGGGAGCAAAGCAAGCTGTCAGTCCAATGTGTTTACAGAGAGATGGGTCACGAGCAGAAGCAATTATTTTAAATGTGAGCTGACCAGCACAGAGCTGGAGAGATTTTACACATTTATAAATGACCATCTTCATCAGACACCCAGCCAAGGATGTATTACCAAGCCAGCTGCCTGAAAGCCTTTTGTGGTAAATCAGAGAATTAAGAGTCGATATCGTTTASACCTTTCCTCACCAGTGCATGGAAGTTTCATGGTTTCTAGAAAGCTCRTATACTCTTGCTTGCAAAACCCCCAAATTGAATATACCCTATGGACTTCACATAATGTTCTTCTGTTCATAGGAGGGCTTACGTACAGAAAGAATAACACAGAAAGAATCAGGACATGTGATAAGTATACTCCTCAGATGAAACCTTTTATCTTTATTCTCTAATATTTCTCATAAGGATACCATCAGGTTCCTCTATCACCTTTTTTAGTGTTGTTTTTTTTTCCCTAACAAACCATCTCTTTCTGTAAGTCATTATCTAAAACAAAGTTTACACTTCTGATGTGCACACAGGGATGCTATTTAATGTCTGATATTCTTCATGACCATCTCTTCAGTTTATCTCATTTTAGAATAATGATAAAAGGAGCTTTGGTCCCCTGCTGCTCACTATGCGCTTCTCTGAGCTTGCTTTCCTCAGCCTTCAGAAAAACTAAACCCCCAAACCCTGCTGAAACAAAGCATGCTTATTCTTTAGACCTGGTTACGTGTGCTCAATTCTGGAGCCAGGAGGTGTGCAAAAGTCTCCATATCCCATTTACACATTGACCCAGTGTGTCTGGGGTATAATTTGGGCTCATGCATAATTTAGACTAGACTCAGAGATCTTCAGTGTAATGCGCAGCTGTGAAATCCTTAAAGGAGGTTTCTGGGCAACTGCTGTGGCCATATCCTCCCCAGATCTTTTTTGCATGAGCTGTAAAGTACCTTACAGTAAGATTGCAGTAAGTTCTCCTTACTAGAAARTACAGCAGGATCATTTAAACCACTTCCAGCCTTTCACCACAGCTGGAGTGGCACAGAGGCAATGTAATGGGGGATCATAGGATGGTAAGGTTGGAAGGGACCTCGGGAGATCATCTAGTCCAACCCTCAACATAGCCCRTACAGGAATTGAACCCGCMGCCTTGACATTAGTAGCACCACGCTCTAACCAACTGAGCTAAACCTGCCCCCCTCAAGCAAGGTGAGAAGAAATAGGTTTATCTTCATAGTCTGTATTTTACCCTTACAATTTGTAGATGTTTTTGTTTGTTTATAAAGACATGATTAACTTTTTCTGTAAGATTATCGCTGTTGTGTTATCTCAACTTTGTCCAAATCTACTTGAAACAGTTTGAGGGTAATCATGACACTCCTAGAGACTTTAGGAGCTGGTTCTTTGGTGCTAGAGTGTGTTTCTGCTGACTGTATATCAAAGTCTGAGTCCAGTGAATTTGTGCATCACAARTATTTGTCAGATAGCTACACTTTGAATGTAGGACAGAATTATGTCTGCTTCCCATCTTCTAAAGTGATACCTTTTAATTGTGAACCATATAGTATCTCCCAGACATTTTGATCATCATAGCTTGAGATATCATGGCAAAGGAAATTCTCTGTCAATGCTACTATATACACATTGTATATAGTATATACAATGCTATGGTCTTGTATCTATCGCCTCCTGACTCTCAGAAGCAGAGAGGACATGGCTTGAGTGTCATGCTATTTTGGCTTTATTTTCCTTTCCCTCCATTGCAACTTTATGAGAACAAATAAAAGATGAGAAGAAGGGGAAAAAGTAGAAGGAAGGAAGTGGAAAGACAGCGGTAAAGTTTCTTTGTCATTTAAGCTTCATCAAATGAGAGTCTCCAGCTCTTGGAGAGACCTTGAGGCTAGTCCTCTTGGGCAACACCACTTCAGGCTCACACAGTGAAATCACTACTGCTCTTCTGCTGAAAAAGCTGTGTCTCTGTCTGGAAATAAAACTCTTTCCTTCAGTTCAGCCTCCTGCCTTGCTTTTCCATGTGACTCAGTACAAGCAGTGCTCCTTTGCCTGCTAATCCCCCATGACCTGTGGCAAATCTATGGACTCTCTTCTAAGGAGGTTTTAGGAAGTCATAAGAGAGGAACAAAAACCAACTTACCAGTTTTAAAGAGCTAATGGATAACAGTTAAATAAGAGGATAATTTCTGCAGAAATGTGGAGTGTACATCCACCAAGGTATAATTAAAACAATAAGGAATAATTAGCCACCTGTTTCCCAAGGAAAATGGTGTTAGGTCTTAATTTGAATAATGAAAAACATATTTTTGAGATAACATGAAGGCTATATTGTCATGGCCAATACTACATTAAGAAATTGGAGATGAGTGGACTAGCTGCCCTAATGGGCTTTTTCTCTTTCTAATGACTGCTGATGTACTCAGTCCCTGCCCTTTTGTTTTTCAGATGTTTTAGCAGGGCCACTGTGTGTCTCTAGTGCAGTAACTTCAAAGATGAATTTAGCCCAAGATCTTTATTTTTTTGTCATAAGCTATGCCTAAAAATCTGAAGTGTATGTCTGAARTGATATAATTTCTTTTTTTTTGTATTTTAATTTTTTTCATCATAGAGGCTTATTTTCCATAGTCAGTGTAAGCATAGAATTTTTAAAGGATCTTTTAAAGGTAATATATAGGTCGTCATCTATGCAAGAGCACTTTGGCATGCTTTTGTAGATATCATTGTCTTGGCACGTATCTCAATTCCCTTCTCCTGATCTTTTTGACTTCTCCTACCCTGGGGAATGCATACTGAGTTATCAATACTGAACTGAGTGTCTTCAGGAAAGAGAGAGTGCCTTCAAAGGAGTGAAGTAAAAGTGTATGAAATACACTATTTTTACACCAAAAAATATTTGATATCCAGTCTATCCTATCTGAGCCTGATGTTTTTTATAGCTGAGGAGTCCTTAGACCATTAAACGCTGTTCAGTAAAATATAACTGAAATAGGTACTGGGTGCGCATTAGGGATCAGAAGAGATGACCTGGAAACAGGGCTTTTGGATTCTGTTCTTGTTCCACCAATTTTTAACCTCTCTATTTTATGTCTGTGAAGTATGTAAACTAAATGCAGCTTATTCACACAGCTCGTATGAAACTTGGCTAATGCAATGATGCTATGTTATTCACCTTTATTTTACTAGCACCAGGAGCAGGAGAATGAGAAACAGTTAAAATTATTGTACTTATTTTGTTCTGTTGTTTTCTATTGTATTTTTTTTGGAATTTAATTGCCTACTCCCTTTTCCCAGTCTTGATCCTATCTCTGCTTCTCCTTGTGACTGAAAGTTTCCTTCTCTTTTTTTGAGCCACTCACTCACTACTGCTCTATAAATTTCCCCTTAAGCTCTTCCTTTTCTATTTAACTTATGATTGACTCCTTTTGAAAAGGATTTTGTGCTATTGTGTGTTAACTTAAATTGTATTTTACATAAAAGGTACAGGATAAAATAGGGAGGAGGGTGGGAGATGATGCATTAGTGTGTGGGCTGAAAGAAGGAACAAAGGGTTGTTTTTTARTTCATGCCAAAAATAGAAAATAAGATACTTCCTACACTTCTGTGCATGTCAACAAAATCATGACTTTACTCACAGAATAAAAAGAAGCATGAGAACTCTTTAAGCTACTGAGATATGATAAGTTAAGAATCTAACCATGTCATTTGCTGATAAAAATAATCCAGGGCTTCTTTTTAAACACTTGTTATAATGTTGGACAATGTGAGCAAAAGAAAATAATTTGCATTATGAAAAACTTCTGTAAATATATCTGCTGAATTGCAATGTGCAGCTCCAGCAGGATATTGCTTGGAGAGATTTTGTTTAAAACATTTATTGGAGGCATATATTACAGTATATCATTTACTGGCTGGAAGCCATGCAATATGTGTCTTAACAAAAAAAAATTACCTTGTAATATGAGCCCCTCCAAGGCATAATTATATAATAAAGTTCTTATTGGGAAAACTGGAAGAAGGCCAAGCCTTGTCCAAATATAGTGGATGTCAGAGCCAAATTTATTATCCTTAGCTATTAACAGGAGAAGGCAGGTTTTGTTTACCAAGCCTAATTCTCTCCTAATTACAGCCACTATAAAATAATTACTATCCATGGGATAACAACACAAGACAGAGTGACTAACAGAAGAAACTGCAGGGGTTAGAAAACAGAGTGCAATTCTGTGTCATTTTGAACAGCTTGTGTACTGCCATGAACAAATTAACGGACTTCATTAAGGAATTATGTTTTAAGAGTGGCTTTGCAGTGAAACAGTAAAGCAATTAATGCATCTTATTTGGTCCTAGATCTGAGTTCTTGTGCAGTTTGAGACAGCAACTTAATTCTTTTTTTTTTTCTGATGTATCAGGTCTGATAAGATGCAATGATATTACTGAACAAGATAGAAAATGAGTATATTGAAAAGATTGTATTTTGGACAAATGATATGCTGTCCTTAATAACTACAAAGGTGGTTTTGGATGCATTCTTACAACCTACTCTTAATTGAATAAAAAACAAAGAGAGCAAACTATGCTGTAAAATGATTTGCATATTCATATATATTTCTATTACATTTCAGGTAAAAACCTGAGGTACTAAATGAATGTATATATAAAATCCGTGTTTGTCTATCAACAAGAAACATGGATTCTTGCAATATTGCCKTATTTTATTTTTTTTCTCTCTGTACAAATCAGAATAGAATATTTTCAAGTCAAAACATAATACTTCATTAAATTCACAATGTTTTCATTCTTCTCACTTTCCCTAGCCTCTTCCGCCTTGTCATCCAGCCACAGAGGTGCACAACAGACCTGGGGCTAGGTTTTTGCACAATTAGAGTGTATGTATCGAAATCAACCTGTACACAACATATTCACAGTGGAAAAGGTTAGAGTTCGAGCTGTCTTCTCTCTGTAGAGGACACTTCACCCTATAGCAGGGCAAACTCCCTTATTTCAGTGACTTAGTGGGAACTGGCAAACTCAACACACTTGGGAGTCTGTTTTAGATACTAGTTTTAATAGGCCTCCAGATGGCCACATGAAAGCCAAAGGATTATTATAGCAGCCCCCAGCCGTGCCATTATAGATAAAGGTATATGAGAGTTTCCTTTACAAACCCCCTTTTTGAGGGTTTTATAACTCCATTATAAAAATTCTCTTAGCACCAGAAGTCAATATAAAGTTTTCAGCCCACACAATACGTTTTAGTTTTCTTTTAGGAAGTATGTATATCAGTCTAGTTTCTTTTTTATTGTTAACACAGCATTGATTTAGATTACTTTAGAAGGTATTTTTTGTCATAATATAAACAAAAGTTAATCATGGAAGTCAAATTTAAATGTGCAGACACTCAGTTGGGGTGAATCAGCTCACTGTCCTTTGAGTTCAGCCGAGTGACTCATTTATATCCATTAAGCATCCTATCCTCCAGTTATTAATCTGATTGTGAATGCAAGAGCAACAAGAGCTGAAACTAAAGCTAAGGCAAGAAACTAAAGTGATAGAAATGTTGTTGGACTCTCTAATGTGAACATTATTTTAGTTAATGTCCAAGAGGAGCTAGACATACAAAACCAAATCCTGCTTTGTATACATCTGCAAATTTTGGAAGTGTCAGAATTTTTCCGGGGGGGGATCAAATCCATGCCAGTTAATATATTAGAAGCAGAAACAAGATGCTACTTAACCTGTGGCAGAGCTGATTTTAATAGTGCATTTGTATKGTTTTCTACTATTTCCCTCATTTCCCTGGGTTCTAACATCAGAGTGGCATTATCAGAAATATTTCTTTTAATGTTTCAAACAGAACCTCAAAATCTGTTTTATAAAACAAGTCAAAACAGGACTTCCTTAAAAAARGGGGGGATGGCAAATGCTGCAAAATGCTGCAATAAGTTAGCTTCTTTCTGTGACCATAAAAAAACCCAGCTGAATATTGCATGTTTTTAGTAGTATAACCAAATGATTTCTCATAGTTAGCCAAATTCTGAGCAATCTTCTGGACTAGATGCAAGGAGGGGTGGAATGTGGGCAGTAAACCTAACTAAATTTGAAAGAAACTCTCAGACATAGAATCCCTACTATGGGATCCCTATGATTTTGTTCCYTGGTTTTTGCATTGGCTTTCTGATACTAAAACAGAAGATGCCTTACTACAAGGTGAGCTTTATCTTCTCTCCACATATCACATCCTTTCAGGTTGTACTTGAGCGTTCTCATTGCAGTCCTSTGCATCGGTGTTGTACAGCAGAGAGTGCCATTGTAAGGTATTGTGTCAATATTTCTACATATTTATGAAGCCAGATTATGAATTGATATGATCTGTCGTAATGACTTTGCCATGTCAATGTCTGCATTTTAACTGCTCCATTATAGGGTGATACTGTGTCAATCACAGGTTTTCAAGAGTCCAGAATCAGTGCTAAGTTTTGATCATTTATCTTCAATTGCATTAAAAATGAAAGGCGAACATGTTTACAGCATATTAAATTATGCTTCTAAATAATACTAAGAGAAATGAGGACATTGGACATAAAAGCTTTTACCGTTTTGCATGTTCCCAGTGATTCAATGTTTTTATTTGTTTGGAAAAGATTATTATAATTTACAAGTATCTTAGGAATATTTTAATGATGCTGCAAGGTATTGCATTTCCACATCATTCTATCACATAAAATTAAAAGCCCTACAGAGAACTAAAACTTAAATATTATAATAAAATACAACACTTACAAATGAAATTATACGTAATTTTACTTTAGATATGTGTTCCATGTCTTCTTAATGGTTTCCTGAAGACCTCTGAGTTGATAAGTAGCGCATTTGAATGGGATACATGTCTTCAAATATTGCAGAAAATTCAAGTGTGAGATGTCACGTACTGTAGCAAATTTGCTACAATACCTAGGCACAAAAGGGTGAGTTAAGGATGGACTGTCAGCACGGAGGTCGTGACCTGCCATGGAAGTAATGTGCAGATCTGGAGCGCTAATGAGGGAAACAATGACTTCCACAATAATGATGCGCAATGCTGTATAACATCCCCTGTATTCTTGTATAGCCTGTAAATGTCACGGGCCTCAACTGGAAATCAAAATTTCCTTGCTTTTGATGGCTTATCTTAAGATGTTGGGTACGTTTTGTAGCTGTAGCTCTTGCTCTGTTTTATGTATAAGCCGCTCTAGGAAGCTATCATCGTACCGAYGCTACGCTATGAATGTTACTCAGACAGTGAAGTACTTTTTGGGTTTGCATAAATTTCAGAGGCCATAAAACAGGTCAGGGCTCTAATTGTAGAAATTACATAAAGTTTAGTATTTGTGTTCTGGAAGGGATTTCACATGTGCTTTAATAAGCATCATCTTCATTATTAYCTGAGTCAGATTTTTATGTGTATGTTTGTGTTCTCGGTGGTATTATATCAGTTTCAGGGTAATCTGTTATCAGAAATGTAGTTCTACTGAGTCCCCACCATTGTAAAGTATGACTATCCTTTGCCCAGAGTTAGACACCTTAGTATCCAGGCTACTTCAATTTCTCTAAGAGCAGTGATTGGTCAAATGTGACAAACATACATTCTGAWTCCCATATTCGTTTTGCTCTATATTGGAGCAGAACTTGGAAGTTTTGTATTGAGCAAAGTAGGCATTCATTGTGAACTGTCTATATTTATGGTGCTGTAAGAGACATTTCAGAAAGTCTTCTAGTTTCTTGAAGAAACTTTACTTCCAACCATTGCTTACAAACTAAGATGAACAAACCTTTATTTTAAAAGCCTTAGCAGGTACCAGCATGTCCCAGTTACAGTTTCAGGTCTCCAGCATGAGCACTGGAGATTCAAGATGTTATCAGCGGATGTTTTCTTGTTCTATATTACTCTGATTTATTTAAAAAAATACTTTATTTAAAATCAGAATCATGCAGAAGAGCTGCAAAAGTCTGTAGGTGAAATCATCAATGTTACCACCTTACGAGAGCTACAGCCTACACGGCACAGGCACCATTGTGTCAGAGTACAATTGACAGTCTGTTAAGGGATACTAAAAAACAGAGCTGGAAATAGAAATGGAACTAACTTTCAGCTTTATCAAGTGTGATGCTTCAAGGTCAGAATGAAATTCAGTGATGGGGCAGCACAAAGATGCTTGCACGGCAGGTGCCCTGGTCAATCTATAAACTCAGAGGCCATCAGTCTCTGCTTGTGCCAGCCTGCATTTTAATCAGAAGGGAAAATATGTGGCACAGTTAAGCATGCTTAGTGGTTTCCAATCAAGCAAGTACCAAAATCAGAATAGCAAAAATGTTTCAGAGGGGTGTTAAGATACTTTGGGAATCTATGCAATCTTGACTTTGCAGGTATTCCCAAAGGAAAAATTATTTAAAATTGACTAGTATCCCATAACAGGCATTCCCTCCCCGAATCATGTACAATGCTGTAAATTTATTCTAGTAACAAGCACAGATCATCACTTCTGCATCTCCATTTTCATTTTGTCCTACACTGGCTCACAGGATGGTGTGATGACTGAAAAGGCAGCATCCATGGTAAAAGCAGTTCACTGCATTTGTGGACTTCCCTTCCTTTTTAATTTGTTTGTTAGCACCGTGTGGTACTTTGCCTTGACAGATCCAGTAAGATTTGAACACAGAAGTGTGTTTTATTGTGGTCTGGTTCAAGGAGATTTGAGGGTGGTAGTGATGGATCCTGCCTAACTGACAAGCATAAGACATGGACTGAAAAGAGAAGAAGCTGTTGGAGAAGACAAACAAGCAGAGTGATGCCCAGAACCAGAAAAAAATGTGCTTTTTTGTGCACAGAATTAATAACTGCTCATTTCATGTACCCAGTRTTCTTGGTTTGGGTTTTTCCAATAACAGGGAAAGGGTAACTCAGCTGAATTTCTTTTTAATTGTGATCAAATCCAAATTTGAATCCAGAGAAGTACTAATGTATGAAAGATGTTACTTTGATCCTGCTCTGGAGCATGATGAATTAAAAAGCTTAGTGCTCAGCTGATTCTTTCCCCTAAAGCGCTGTGTGATATATGCTCTTTACAGAAGGTGAAGAGTTTCTCCAGCTGTTACTCTTTTCCTTCCTTCCTTCCCATCATGTTCCTTCGCATCCCTCCTTGCCTTTCTCCTGGCTTCAGGATATGAGAGTTCTGTGATGATCAGTATTGCTTATGCATATGTATCAATATACACAAATTCACTGATTAGCGCCTGTGTGGGAAGGCAGAAATGTCCCCCAAATACTGGACTTAGTATGATGGCACTGCACAGATGACTGAGCATGTTGCTTGTTTTAGTTTTCCTGAATATGCCTTGTCTATGGCTAGGCAGTAAATTCAGTGTGTCCTGAACGCGTGGGGATTATTCTCTTTGTCATCAGCGTAGCACAAGCTATGTGCTGTGCTGCGTCTTCGCTGTGTTAGCTTACTGGGCAAGTATGTCATTAAAATGGCTTATATATACGCCCAGTAGACATAACTGGGATTTTCAGATGTCTTTCTAGTCAGAGGTAAGACAACTGCTCATTTAAGAAGGCTGAAGGGCATACAGACGGAAATCCTAAACATGTTTTCAAAGTCTCAGACTTTGACCAGAGAAGATTTCTGGACAGAAAAAGAGCACGTATCCGTATCTCAATCTGCCCTAATCTCCAAATAGCCATTTCTCAGCAGGATGTTAAGAGCGTAATGACTTCCTCGGAAGCCAAAAGAACTAAGCTTGCTGGATAGGAACTTTTCTCTCGGTTGCTTAGCATGGCCTTCTACTCTCATATTTTTTCACTGTGAAATGTATGTAAAATGTGTAAGTCATGGCTGTTGTCTGCCTGTTGAGTACCACCGATATTATCTGCTATATTTCACACTTAAGAGTTTGGAAGCATTCATGCTTCTAGGTGATAATAAGAGTTCATTTTCAGTGATGAATTTATTATTATCCTGACATATCTGGCAAAATGTATCAAAGACATTGTACAACAATCTTAGGATTTCAAAAAAGAGAAGAAACTAGGATTCAGTAATATACCCTTGCATCTGGAGGAGGATTTTAAAGGCATGGGGTGGTGATGATTGTAACTCCAATTTCCTGACAATCCAACTTTTTACTCAAGGTTTCCTTTCCTTACAATTTGGATTGATAATTTACTGTAATGACACAGAAATAATAAGGCTGTGCTTTCTGCCTTACCCATAAGACAGTCTATTTTCTCTTTTCCTCTATTATGTGATACGTAGTTGCAGCTTATTAACAGAGCTTGTTAACGAATATACATTGTTCCTGAAGCAAGCATGCTTTTACAAGTTCCTTTCCTGAAACTGTGTTCTTCAAACTGGTGTGAGGTTATTTGAAACCAAGTCCACAGAGAAAATGAGATGCATAAACTAAAAAAGAAAAAGAAGCTTCAACAGTACCTTGAAGGTAATGGTAAAATGAGTATTAAGAGAAGCAGCAAAAGCCTCTACCAAAACCCGCTCATCCCAAGAGGTCTTGAACCACTGTCCTTCTGAACTGTGCACTGTAACACAATATGCAACTTCAGGCCAAGCCACCAGCAATAATAAATGAGAATTTCTGAGGGCTACTGAGCACTGTGCACATTTTGCCGGTGTTATTGTAATTGTGATTCATGGGGGTAAATGCTCAGTGCTCAATGGCCCTCTTCCACTCCCGTCTTCTTGCGTGGATGTATTGATCTGATCAGTACTGACCTGCAGTACTAGTGATAACAAGTAGGCCCAAACAGATGGGCCTAGATAGAATATGCTCTATGCGTATTCAAAAGGTTAAGCCACAACTCTATAAAATATTAAAGGGGAGATTTTTGCAAGTACCCAAGAATTTCAGAGCACAAATTGCAAAGACTTTCTGGTGATCATCAACTCTAAATTTTGCATGCATTTAAAAATCTCTCCCTTAACTGCTTAAAGCCAATTATCTGGGTAGGTACAATTCATCCCAGTCTTGTGGAAACCTGTAGCATGGTCTTTGTACATAATTATCAGGCTTTTTATTGTATTAGTATTCTGAGGAAAAATCTCCTTTTTACAAAACTATTTTTTTCCTGAAAGAAAAAGTTGGAGTAAACAGATTTTCTTCAKGGAAATCCAAATGACAGCTCTTCATCTGCTTGCTTAGATGATTTTTTATCAATTACATTTTCTGCCTGAAGGCAAAAAAGTTCCAAGTTGTCAAAAAAAAAAAWTTTTTTTTTCAAAATTCTTCCCCCAAATAGTCCCTTTTTTACTTTTCTTGAGCTTGGATGAAGCCACTTTAAAAATTATTAATACAAATTATTCATTACACAAAATTATGATTATTCATACAAATACACACACCCACACCCCTTATATGCTGATACACACAAATATATACACACACACCTGAACACAAATATACAAAAACTTCTAAAAATGGGTTTTGTTTCCCAAGTCACTTCTGCTTGTATGACCCCGCTTTGCATGGAGGGAAGGCAAGCTGGGCTGGGACGTTGAGCTCTGAAACATTATGCCTTTCCGTGGCTGCCCTTGTGCTTCAGCTCTGGTCTATGAACCTGAAGAAGAGCCGGTGAAAGTCAGTGCTCCTAGGTGAGAACTGATCTCGTTCCTGGTCCCCACAATGAACGTGGCCCATTGTAGCCACGTCGGCAAGGTGCTGCTTTCCTGAAACTTCTCCATATAGAGAGTTATAATATGCATTACGATGTGTGCGTGCAAATCTCCCTCCAGTCATGCAACAAGCCTTTAGCTTGTCAAAATGTAGTCCTTGGCAATTAACTGCTTCTTAAAAGAGTATGATTATAGATGGATGTGTACTTACGACAATGAACACGTCTCATTCTGTGCGTTGAAAGGATGCATACATAGCCTTATATAAAACATGCATTACTTCCTGTGCTTTTAAACAGGGTGTTAGTCCATACAGTAGACTGATAAAGAAAAATGATTTATTGTGAGATAGTTACAAGTAAAGAAATATCCTCTGAGGATACAATAACTGTGTCCATTTTCCCATCCCCAATGTTAAGAAATAATAAAATGCTAATAGATGCAAATTATGCATGAGCTTTGATGCATACAAAAAGGGACCATTTAAAAAAAATGAGGTACCAGTGGTCACCACATTGTTATTTTCTGGTTATATCCAGTGTCAACTGTAATGTTCAGACTCATCTTTTTGAATAGTATATTTACCTGTCTATTAACTGACAGGCTAAGCAAATATGAGTTCCTGATGGGTTAAAAAAAAATGCTTGAATTCAAAATAAATTCCACAAGGAAATCTTGGAAAGAGAAAACAAACATTGCCCCCAATAGGACAGTCACTGTGACTTGAAGAAAAGAAAATTGAAATACATGAAAAATCAATGAGGTAATAATTAAATTGTGGAGCCCACAGTACAGTGGCCAAAGCTCAGCATGCATTTGTTAATGTATACTGGGAACTGGGGTGATCAGCAGCTAAAGGAGAGCAAAGAGTGTCTGTCATCCTGCAGCTAATTTCATGATCAGACTTTAAAAACACATACCTGCTACAGTATACAGAGATATTTATAGGAGGTTAAAGATACAAATTAAAGTCCGGGAGACTATGCATTGCTGATTACCCAGCATTCTTAAATCAGCCCCTTCTTCGTTCTCACACCTGGGCCTCAGCTGCAGCGTAGCTGTCATTTACGCTATCCATGGCASAGGATTGATGACAGTCATTCGCTGATGAAGCTGTATACATCATTTCTGTCCAGGCTGCACTGGCCAGATGGACCCTGACCATCCATCGCCTGTCAGGGACGCATCTGTTCACACTCCTGCTAGGGGTACTAACAAGTCATTGGCTTTCCAGAAGGACAGTGTCAGCTGCATAGGGCACAATGTAAAAACTGTTGTTGTTATTGTTGTCCTTCTTCTTCTTATATTTTAATAAGGATGCTAGAGCAGCTTTTTAAGTGTAAAACTGGTGATTTCCATTAACTTTATAAAACAAGTTCCAAAAATCCTTCATGCCTGGCAAATATTTCTGGTACGTGTTTGTTTCTTCAGACAGACAGACTGCTGGGCTAAGGATTTATTAGATATGACTGCATGGTAATCTATTGTTTCTCTCCAAAACCAGAAATATGTGCAGATCCCATTATATATCTAATATTGTGTATGAATATTCTCGATGTGGAATATCTTTGATATGGATTAAACTTTCTATCTCATTGAAATGAAGGAACAGTGAAGGAATATTTTACAGTTCAATCTGCAGTGTAACCCTAGCAATCAGTAAGATAAAAACAAGCTCCTGAAATGATTGTTTTCAGCAACAGACCTTATTCACCCCCACAAAAGTGGCTTTTGCTGTAGGTACAAAAAAGTAAGAATGTTATTGTAGGGCAGAGGCTGTGAAGAGACATTCACAATTCAAATACATTCTCATCCCTCCGCTGTCTTAGGGCTAATATATCCATGGCTATATAGAATCACATATTATGCCTGTTTTCATAACTCAGAAAGCAAAACTATTTTACTACTAAATAAAACTATTTACTGCATGAGAATGCCGTATGATTGTCACGCTCCAAAGTGGCACTGAGGTGGAGCCAAAAAGAAGTTCCTGGACTGAACAGAGGGTGAAAGTAGAGGCAGCTCCGGTGCTGAAGTCCGGACCGCGGAGCGCCGCTCGTGGAGGAGCCCTCCTTGCTTAGTGGCTGGGGAAAAATGTCCAAAACCCGTTAGATATCCAATTTATTTTTTCTCCTTATTTTGTGTGTTCTACGTTTAACATGTTTTACTGGTACGTATTGAAGTTTGTGGTTGTTAATGTATATTTCTTGTTTGCTTATATTCTTTTAAGTAATTTTTCCTAGGTTTTTCTTGATCTCTAGCCTGAAAATAACATTACTTTAGAACAGTCTTTGTCCATTTCTGTTTTGTCAATATGGAGATTTCTGTTTTCTTGGGCTTATTGAAGAGAAAACACGTGTCTGACTTACTTATGTCTCTGAGTGCCGTCAGCTTTGTTCGATGTGAGGTCTTGGGGAAAAGGACTGTCTGGCCCTACTTGACAGGTGTAAAACTCTCCAAACAGCAAACCCCGGGCAGAAGGGTGGGGAAAGGAAAGCAATGAGTTTTTTTTAAACAGCCTATAATGTATTTCTTCCCATAGTTTCACAGTTAAAGAATATGTTTGTTTTGTGTTTCTGACTTGCTCAGCGCGATTCCAACGTATGCGACGTCCAAACTAACTGTGCAGAAACATCTGCTTCTCACTTGCTGTGCTACCAATCCCAGTCGCCCTGCCGCGCTTCGTCTTACTGGTGTTCGTGAGCCAGTGGTCCCTCTGTAGCTGCTAGTTTATTGAAATGGACTAATCTGGGCTATGAAGAGCTCATGGAGCAGGCAGACTTGGGGATTTCTTGTGCTTGACTTTCTGCTCTGGTTAATAGACCTCAGTAAAAGGCCTGGGCAAATTCCTCCTGCTCCTTAACCATTCCCGACCTGTGGAGTGTCTCATTCATCTCTGCAGAGTTAGGAAAGAGATGAAATTAAATGCTAAGTTTTACTTAGTAGTTAGCTTTAAAGTGATATGAGTTTAAGAAAAATGTTTGGGTTACAGATTGCCTTGTTCAGTCCTGAAAATTAGCCTTGTTATTAATGAACTATGTGGCATTAAATCCTGTTTTAGAAATAAGGTATGATCAGAGTGCACACAGAGAGATCTATGACCTRTGGCTTGAACTGTGGCTTGAGAACAAGATCTTAATAGTGCAGGAGAGTAGGAAGAATCATGAAATAGASGTTCTTCCTTAGGGGATTCTCTAGTATTGGCTACTGTAGATTACTGATACTTCAATACTTTAACAGGAAGGCCCTTTTGGAAGCCCTTCTTTGAGCAGCACAACATGGGATGACAACCTAGCAGCTCCCAAATGCTACTCAGCAGTTTGGTCAGTTATTCACCAGGAAARTCCCAAGGAACTAAGAATGCTTGAGCACTGTAAGACCTGTTCTGCTTGTTTATGAACAAAGCTTTCTCTTCCATATTTTGTACTTTTGTTTCTCTTTTACAGCCCTATCCCAGTCCTRTAGAAACTATGTATGAAGATCAAACCTTTCCAATGGGAAATGAAAGTTAAAAGCATGTAATACTGTGTGTARTTAGCACCCTGCTACCTTTCTAGAAAATATGAATAAACCACCATTCATCTCTTAAATTTGTCCATATGTTTTACCCTCACTGGCCAAAAAGACTATTGATTTTAGTGCTAGTTACCAACAAACTACCAAAGCTATCTTCAATACTTTCACCTCTTTTGCTTTGTTTGGCTTTTATTTGTATGGAGATCAGGTTTGATTGGATATGATGAATTACCTTTCCATGGTAAGATGTACTCCTCCATAAATGGAACTAGAAGAGCAAGCAAATTTATTGAAGGTAAAATACGGAGTTTTTTTAATCCAAAGAGCTGTATTTCAGTGCTATTTACATTATTTGAATCCAAAGAGTATTTTGAATTAAAAAGAAAGCTTTTTTTATGATGATTTTGTTCTGTCCAAGTTAGAAAAATAATTATGTGTGTGGCAGAGGAAGTAGTAGCTGTTGAATTGTCCTTGATGGGTACTTGTAAGAAGGAATATGACTTTACTGTAGTGATAAATTAACTAAGTCTCTGTTTCTGAAATAGTGCTGGATGGGCTATAATTCTAGCATAGTCAATATGTCAAGTACAGGTTTTGAATGTGCGGACTACATAGCTTAAAGAAGGGTTAAATAGAGCAAGGACTGCAGAKCATAGCGTAAGTTAGACAAAAGCCATCAAAACTAAACCAGGTATAAACCCCCGGCAGTTCTGGAGCATAAAAGGACAGTGGCTGGACGCTGGGCTCGCTCTGTGACCGCAGGCTGCTCTCATACTTTGCAGTTGTGTGGATTGTTTTCTGCAATATCCTTAACTCCTGCAAAATCACATTAGAGAGACAATAGTGSTATGGAATTCACAAAGCTTGCAAAGCGTGTATTGATATTTAATCAGCCTGCTTTTTAAAAAGCTGATCCTGTGACATTTTATACAAATGATTTGAGGCCTAGATTTTTCTGTTGTTGTTKTTGCTAAAACTCTTGGAGACATGCTTAAGGAATTTATTGTTTCTGAGTAACAGACTCARTATATTACTTGTTTGGCGATCACTGGCAGCATACCATGAACCTCAGTATTAATGGAACCTTTTAAGATTTCTCCTTCAGAAGAACCTTATGACCTTGTACATTTAGAGCCAGAATACAAGTTCTGATTAAATTCTTTTGGGTACCAAAAAATTACAAAAGGAGCCAAGGCCATTTGAAGACCTCCACAGATCTGGGACAAGTGAATGGACTATTGATGAGGGGCCAAAAAAAAAAAAAAGAAATATAAATTATATATTTTGTTTCAACATTTTTTTTTGGTTTGGAATGGCTCATTTGTTTCATACTCCTTGATGTAGTACTATCTTATGCATTTAGAATAATGTTTCAATACTGAAAAAAACCCTCTTCGTACATTTCTTCTGATGTTTCCTTTGCATTTTATAAGAAAAACAAATTCTGAAGATTTGAAATTTCTTGCAAGATCAAAATATCCTTTTGTAACTAGCAGAATGACTGAGTAGAATAACAGAGGGGTAGTTTACTTCGTAYTAGGCAAAACCACACTAATATTGCAGTAACATGTTATTCTTGTTGAAATTTACAATCTGCATTATTTTAGCAACTGAATTCTGAAAAACTTTAATTACTGAAGAGGGTAATCTGTGCCAAGTAAAGATTAAAAAAAAAAGAGAATACAAAAAGGAAACTTATACAAATAAGTATACTTGGTTAGAATATATTTTTATATATAWTTTTTACATATTTTCTAAAATTACATATGTAATAAAGTGTGTATGTATATTATATAAATATAAATTAAAATATAAATATTATAGAAATAAATACATATAAGAACTGTATACAGACACATCTGCAGACAAACAGTAGCAGTCACTATCTTGAAAGAGAAGGACCATTGAGAAATCTGATCATAAGCCAAGTATTTTAATGTGGATCCTGAAATGAGTGACACACAGGAGTTAAAGAAAGTGTGCTCATGCAGGATAAAAAACAGTGGGTACAGTGGCACTGAGTGGTAAAACTGAAAGAAAAAGAAGAAAACCCACATATCAGTTCTTTCACGGCACTAAAATATGACACTAATCATGCCTTGTATTGAAAATGCTGTGATATCATGTATGTTTAAATGCTAATAGCTTAAACCCCGCTCTGTGGAACTGGCTGTAGGAGAGAGACAATTAAGAAGAAGGGTTTTCCCACTTACTTCRATTTATCTAATATAATAGAAGAAGAATAATTCTGCAGGCTAAATTCACACTTACATCCAATAGCCAAGAAATAAAAGCAAATTCTTGGCCATATTTCAAATTCCTGCTTGATTATTTGTCCATCAAAGAGCAGATCCTACACCATGTGTAAGAGCCTATGTGCTGTATTTTAACATCAGAAAGGCGGAATACCATGTGGAGCATGTACCCACCGAGCCACATAGAAGATCCACAGGATACAGAAGGGCACATGTGTGAAAGTAAAAAAGATCAAAACAGGATCTCAAATACCATATATCTTCGTTTTGAAGCCCCTATCAATTAGTACCCGTTCATTTTTAACAGCTGCAGCCTTACCATGCAAGCCACAAAGCTGCAGCTTCTGAATTCCCACATAGGCAATGGCTGTTGATTGTCTGAGTAGATTTACCTCGGGAACGATAATTTTGCAGTATTTCTGGGAATGCGGACATTTCATTCTCAGATTAGACACTGAACTTCAGGTTATGAGTTTCTCACAGTGGAAACYGGCTGAGGTTTGGTCATTATTTTCACAAGACCTTATCAAGAATAACCCAGATTGCTGGTTGATGATAGTCTTAGTAGGTGGTATCCTACCTTCAGAACCAGTGTTAAAAACACAATAACACATCACCAGCTCTGTTGGCTTCTGAATATAACATAATGTTGAGATTTAGAGAAGTTGAGGTCCTGCACAAGTAGGATGTTAATCTGTATCAAATATAGAGTTTATGTTGCATGTTTTGAGGGTGACTACATAAATCTGGACTTACTTGAAAGCAAACTATAATCTGTGGTCTATATAGCAGGGCCAGGTAAAGTTTTTGACATTTCATTCAAAGGTCAGTAATAAGAGGCATCAAAGCTGCAATCTGAGATATCAGCTGTGTCCTGGTCTCAATTTCTGACCTGTTCCTAGGGACTAACAGTCTTTTTATCTAGCAACCTATGAGGGTGGGAGCAGATAAATGATGAATTGAAAAAAAAAAAAAAAAAAAAGGTAAACTTAGAGAGTATGTTTCTTAAAATTTTTGTTTTCAATGGTCTGTTAAATTTAAATGCTTTAAAAGAAAGCTGAGCTTGTGTTGTTTGTTTTTGTTGTCTCAAATAGACTTCCTGAGTGCTGAGAGCTCAATGAAACTTTGAGGCAGGATGAAAGCTATTCAGGTTGAGGGGATGAGCATTTAGGGGACTAGCCTTGCTGGGCAGTACAATTCACGCTCTGAAGAGTGCATCCAATATTGGGTAAGATATCTGAGACTGGGAACACGTACCAAGGTCCGAAAGGCAGAAATAGTAATTTGACTCTGCTCCACAAAGACGGTAATGCCTTTCGCAACGTCGTAGTGATAGTTCAGACCAGTGTGTGACACTGAATTGTAGTACTATTCTAGTATTCGCCATAAAAGCAGGGGTTGATCTTTATTATCAGGTCAGATTTGAACCATTTCAGGGTACTTTCTTGCATGAAAAAGGGTACTGTGTAAGACCAGGAAATTTAAATCCTTTCTGAGGTTGGGTTCATTTCTAAAACATTCAGTCTCGCAAGCTTTCTTCACATCATGTATGCCACGAAGTGGTCGAATGAAATTCCATGTGACGGCTTCTGTAGTATGGCTCTACTCACATGACGTCAGTTAAGATCAGACTTTACCACTTCTGTCAAGAACAGCATCCTACCCTGTATGTAGATGTGTTGGTTGCTCCATACAGTGCTACTTACTGAGTTCAGTACTGTCAAATCCAAAGTTAAAGATCACAAAATATTATAATTTTTTTAGGTAGAAAATTAATGAAGTTGCTCAGAAATTTCAAATGATACAGGATTCTTCAGTTTCTAAGCTGCTTTGATAGAGATATAGTACACTGTTAATAGGAGTGTACTATACCTCTCATAATATCACTTTATATAGAAGATACATACTATATGGCAACCTTTTAGGTGGATAGTCACAAATCAGCATAGAAATGCTTAACCAGTAGAATGAAACAAAAATATAGCTCTGTGTTAATCTGGACATTTCTGATTTGATAATATTTAATTATGTATGAGTAGCTTTAGTTTCCACAAGGTTGCCTGATGTATTTGCTACGTGCACACACTTAAACCTGTATGGACCTGCATGGAACTATACCGGGTTAGCTGTTAGCTTTTTAATGACACAGATCAGAATTGTATATAGCACTGAAGCTACCTAATTTTTGTTTATGGAAAAAAGAGATTTATTTGGAGGAATATACTGTATATATTATTTCAAAGTATATGCAAAACTGTTCTGTTACCTTAGCATAAGCATTATTATTTATATATTTTTTAAGTTTACATCTCAACTCTTTTTAAATAATTTATAAGGATATCAAAGTAGTGTGATTGGTTCTTATAGTTAGAATGGTAGCCTAAATAAATTCTTCTGTTTAGAAATATATATCACATCTAATCATGACTTCGGTGAATAAAGACTGAATGGATGGCTGAGTGTCCCTGGAGAGCAGGAAGATTTCTCAACAAGCAGAACAAATGAAACAGCTTAGTTTGCTGACTTGAGAGAGCTTTAGTTTGAGGCTTGTGTATTTTCTGTTCCAAGACTAGCTTTCCTCAGGTTGTTATAATTATTAAGAAATTGCTACCTATAGGTCCAGGGGCACTTTTTTAATACAGTAGATACAGAATCACCTGTTTGACCTTGGCTGCTCTCCTTGAAACTACAAATATAAACTGTCAAGACTGAAACATAAGAGTTTTCTTCTTTCTGACTTAAATGAAATGAAATTTGATATGAATTCTTCTTTCATGGAAGTAATTAAGTAATTAAAATTGAGAAGATTTGGACAAGGGCTGCCTGGTGAGCTGATGCTCCATGAAAAATAAATATCTTCTCRAACTTAACAATTTAATTAAAGACCATAGAGAAAACTTCTTCAAGAAGAGCTAACTCTTAAAGATTTTTGTTTTATACACTCTAATTCCCTCATTGTAACACTAGCCAGACTCTAGGTGGGTAACAATAATGATCTAGATTGTTTTACATGACTCATCTCTACAATAATAATTCCAGATATAAAATACCTTTCATCTATCTCTAAAATACTTTATAAATTGACTACTCTTGATCTGTTGGAGAGGGAGATATTACTATGCCTATCTCAAAGATCAGTAAATTATAAGCATTAGAGAGTCTGATGGTTTAAAGTTAGGACTTAGGAGGAAAGGCTGTTGGTATTCTCATAGTCCTACTACAAATGAACTGCTGATGAAATTTTTGGCAAATGAGATAATGTGGTTAAGCGTAGGCCCATTAACTGAAGATCAGTCCAAGTACAGAAGAGTTAAAATACAGGATTCTTCTGAGAGAATGAAGGAGAAGAAAATTTACAATCAATATCAGTCAACAAGTGTTAAGAAAGTGGAGTCTGTCAAGTAAACCTGGTTGCATTATGTGTTGCGATTACCAATGCAGTTTTCCGTGTTGTACTTCCTGAGCATTCAGAATCACTTGACTTGATACCACATGACACTGTGATTAAAAATGGCCCTCTACATTGCCAGCAGGCGATGTGAAACATTACAAATAGTTAACTACAACAGGGAATCTTTTTTTAGTGGAATTTTGCAAGATTTTACCTAAATTCGCTCAACTTTTTCATCAGGAATCTAAAATTAAATATTAATTAAAAGCTATTACAAATACAAAAACTGGAGAAATGTTAAAAATATCGTAAGGATATGGTCAGTGGGTAAACAGAGCTCACTTAAAGCATTTTTTGAATACAGCTAAGTCGTGCATTTAGGAACAATATATGTACTTCGTATCTGCAGAATGAGGGATTATACCTTGAAAAGCACTGACCCTAAAAAGAACTGAGAAAGTGACAGGGGATAAACATCTCAGCATGACGTCCCATTCTGATGTTGTAACAAAAAGGTGGAGGCAAATCCTTGAATGTTTGAACATGAGTAGGCCAGGGAAGAAGCTACCTTTTCTTAGAGCACTGGTGAGACAACTGCTTGCATAATGAACCTCCTTCTGATGTTCCTCTTTTTAAAAAGGGCTAACAGAAAACATCTGCAGAAATTGCTTGAATGCTGGAGAAAATTTGTTCTTTGAGAAGCACGAAGTTTGATCTATTTAGTTTAACTAAAAGAAGATTGAGGTGGTTTTTAGGTATCATCTTCATCTGAGAAGGGAAATACTGAATGCTGCTGATTCCTTTGATCAAGTGAAAGCTGTCAAAGGACTGAATGGTCATCAGCTAAAGCCAAACATATTCAAATTAGGGGAAAAATGCATGATTTTTAACAGCGAGAACGATTAACCATTAGAATAAAACAAATATAAGAATATGGACTAGAATATAAGAAATGAATTAAGTATTGTTCACACCACTCATTTATTTATACTTCTCAAATGGGAATGTAAAATATGACATTTGCAAAAGGCTTATACATAAACTTTGCAGCAATTTGAAATGACCAGAAGATGTTTAGAAAAACTACAGTATACACCAGAGATTTTTCAGGAAAGGTACCTAAAACATAAGCATAAATTGTATTTTCTATGTAATGTAACACCTAAAAAATTGAATAAAAAGTTAAAGAGATTTGTTACTTTCTTGCTGGCTCTCACAGAAGTATGCAAAATTTGGTGAGATTGTTGCTGACCTGCTGGCAGCAGCACGTAGGTGGAGTATCTTTGCCATTCGGTGGTGTGTGCAGACCTAGCCAGTTCGTCTGGGGTCTGTGGAAACTTGCAAACTGAGGGATTGCTCTTCATTCCACATCTAACTTTTGGTGGTAAATTGACCTTATTCCTCCAAGATTGGGGCAAAATTTATCATCAGATAAATCATACACGAAATAGCTTTTAAACTTTTGGAGAGCAAGGGGTGCATCAGAGCTGCCTCTGAGCTCATAGAAGCTCCCAAAAGAGCAACACTCTTGCTTTAAGGTGTTAGTAGTTCGTTTAGCAGAGCAGTCCCAATAGCACATGTTTAAGTGTATTTCTCCTTGGAAGTCTTTGCAGCACATTTGAGATGTAGGATAGGATTTGTTTTTCATTTGAAAAGCTCTAAAAGCATATTCTTGCATAGTTTTCTGCCTAAGAAATGCAGAAAGGGCTGTATAATATTTTAAGACTGTTAATGTTGTGAAAAGGACGAGTTTTTGTCCCCCCTTTTTTTTCCTATTGGGATGCACTTAGATATTGTAGCTGGAAATTTTACATGATAACAGCCTTAAAAATAAGATAAAGTAGAGATTAATTTGAAGCAAACAACAGAGCTACATCTGACCAGACAGCATGTTAATATATGGTAGTATATATAAGCAGTAACTCTTTTTCCTTAGCCAGTTGGCTGGAGAGTTCATTAGACTCCCTATGAGGTGCAAAAGAGGGAGAGGAAGCCAGTGTGGAGTTATTCATT